>NC_051213.1:15587447-15872447 GCF_015220715.1 Pygocentrus nattereri
ATGCACACACAGACATATAGTTTTCAATAATGTAAACAGGCTGCCTCTGTTGAGTCAGAGACGTGTGATTTATGATGTCACTTTCTATTAGCTGATCAGATTTCCCATTACTCTAAGCATGCCTTTAAAAGCCTGCCTAATCCAAGCTCATCTGATGGCCTCTGCCATTAGACGTGACTGTGTAGCTACCACTGTGGAATTATCTACATTGCAGGGAAATGAGCTCTGGCCACCTCTGCTTTAGCAAGTCCAGTGACATTTAGAGAGATGATAGAGTTGATTTACAAGATGTTTCAGTTAATATTTATTTTAATAATACCTTCCTGGGAGTGGATTAAGCCTAGTCTTGGAACTGGATGTTGTCTTTTGTCTAGGCTTAGGCTTAATGTTGGTTTATAGCTTATCTTTTATCATGCCTTAAAGACAGCAGCCAAATACAAGAGCATTGTGGTTATCTTTAAGACTGATATACATGAAAGATTTCTGTTCTGATTGGCTGTCTGATTGTGTCTTGTTTGAAACACTCCTTATAACTTCAGTATAAATGTTTTCGACTGAATAGGTGGATATATATAAATGGATTGAATATTATGGCATCACAAAAAAAGTCAATTCAAAACAGGCTTTTTTGTAGATATGTTTCTGTGGCTGGACCATATGAACTGGGGAGTGAATGATAATTTTAGATGCTTATTAAATAAATAAATGGACACATTCTCTCCCTACCCTGCGATGGACTGGCAACCTGTCCAGGGTGTATCCTGCCTTCCACCCAATGACCGCTGGGATAGGCTCCAGCACCCCTCCACAACCCTGAAGGAGAAGCGGCTTAGAAAATGGATGGATGGGTGGATGGATTCTCTCCCTAGTATTACATGCCAAGGATGAGCAGACAAATTTATATAAAAATTGGCTTTACTTAAGTCATTCATGTTCAGTGATGTGTAACCAGTAGTTTTGTTTCTTTGGACCTCAGATGTAGCAAACTTGAGAAAGAGTCTTATAAAAACTATGACAGACCTCAGCAGAGCTGTAATGGAAAGCTGATTGTCTAAGTCAACATTAGGAAAGGTGTGGAGTGCTCCACTCACTGCTCAGTGAATGGACCCGAGTGATTTACCTCTCTCCCGCCATAGCAGTGCTCCATTAGATGAGTGTTCAGACTGACCCCAGTCAGACTCTTTGTTATAGACCTGCATTAGGGTGCTCCCAAGAATCATTAGAGTGAGAGAGAGAGAGAGAGAGAGAGAGAGAGAGAGAGAGAGAGAGACAGTAGAGAACTTGCTGTGATATATAATGGCTTGGCGAAGAGCAGATGGAATTGTCCCTCATCCTTAACAAGTGCTGATGGCTTTATAATGATCTTTATGGCAAGAGCAATTTGGCTTCACCCTCCTCAAGTTTCAACATTTTCAGGAAGGGTGAGAGCTAAGTCTAACTGCATTATTTACCATCATCTTCGGAAATTCATCTTCGCAAGCTGATCTCATCTCACCACTAAAGCCTGTAAGGTCAGCATTCACTCCAACCACCCATAAAGTGTAGTAGTGGTGCTGCATGATACCTGATACTGATGTGGTTTTACTTTTGCATGACTGATGTACAGATGTACATTGCATCATTGCTCGTGAGCTAAATTGGAAGATTGGCCAAGGACTTGTTAACCCCCTTAGATGGCCAGGGCTCATCAGTGGGCCCAAAGTTTTACTGCACACTTCTATAATCTTACAATGGCTCAGCCAGTTTGCACCGAAGTTCTCTGTAGTTACTGAATAATAAGCCTTCGTATGTAAAAAGCCTGGAATTTTAAAGGGTTGAAAGTATAAACATTTTAATGTCTGATTATAGTTATTCAAGTTTTAATCTGCTCTTTGCCTTTAGTAATGTGATTTCTCAATGTTGTTGGCACACATATAGTATTTTGGCCACTGAGAATATAAAAACGAACATTAAGATAAATACAAATATACAAATAAATAATCCATTGTGGTTGTTCTCTGTGTGTTGGCATAACCATTTTTAAAGCGAAGGAGGATGTCCAGTGTGTGCAGTTACCATCGACTACCTAGTTTATCTAATCAATCCTTAATTAAATTAAATCAGCTGCTGATGATGGAATTGACCAATTCCATGCAAGGACTGGAATGCATCATGAAGTCAGGAACCAAATGTGTACACTTCCAGCTGTATTCTTTTATGTTTTTTCTTGATATCCAGATAATGTTTGTCTTGTGTTATCTGTCAAAATCATTAGAAAATCCCTTTTACATGATGATATTTCAAACTCTTTTTATGCCCTAGAATGAAGCAGATTATTTTTACTATTATTATTTTGCATGATATGTGTAAATAGCCTTTCTGGGTTGAAACACGTATAATTCCAGCGAGAATGGGCAAGGCTAAACTGCTACAAGCTGAATAGACAGATATGTGTTAATGAGTTGTTTTCCATGACATCACAAAATTCAAAATGTGCTGTTTTTTGTGCTTAGTTTTCATATATGGACTTTATGATCTGGGGAATGACTGGTACATTTTGAAACTTCGGCAGTGTTTAGTATTTTAACATCTTTTCATTAAAAAACTGGGGAAAATGTTTTTGTTTTGTTTTTTTCAGGATACAGGCCCTTTAAACAGCTTTTTTGTCTGCCTAAGACATTTGCACTGTAGTGTATATTGACATGTAAAGAATGTAACCCAACAAAAAATTGGAACCTTGAGCATTAACTGATTACAACCTGGTATTTTTCTCCTAAAAACTATTAAGCTTCAAAATGAGCTATTTTGATAGCTCTTCAGATGAGCATCTAAAAGTGGATTATCATGTTCAAACTAGGCAAAAACTCTATTACCTCAAAGGAACAGCTAACAACATCACATCACACAATGTGAGTGAGTACTCTTTCAGGATAGATTTGTTACAAGACACAGTCCTTTCCTTCCTTTCAATATCCAGCCCAGCGTTTTCTGCTGACAGTGGTCCAATACCAGTACCTGGTATAAGATTTGGGCATTTTAAAAAAATGAAAAGGAAATATACTTTGAATTTCATTCATATTTTATGGGGTGTCTTAGGGAAAAAATAAGCCATTAGTGATAATAATTCTGTTCTATGTGCGCACGCTCACTCAGAAACTATTGCAGTGCATCAAACACTAAAGGCAGGGTCATGCTTCTTTTAAGCAGTGGTAGAAAACACAGTAGCTGATACAGCATAGTATGGCCAATATGGACATGCATGTGTTCCAATTACATGGCCAAGACAGATTTTAATGGGTTACAGTGTCAGAATGGATTGCAAACAAAACATTAGATAAAGAAGGGTCAATATGATTTCACTTTGGGCAGCAAAAGGACAGTTGCATCTTATTAATGGCATATTGAGTTCATTCTACAGTGACTTTACTTTTGAGTACTCTGTTCAGGTGTAGTTTCAGGTCTTAATTAACACTCCACAATTATCACACTTGATCAAGAAAATGTATAGTGATTTTCTGGCATTAGAGCTGGACCACTTTAATTTGCCCAGGATCCCAGAGTTTATTGTTTTCTAAATGTGTAGGTGTACATTGCGACATTTGCGGTGTCAGGCTATGCCTCCAGTTACTACAGAGCAGGAGGGAAACCCTTTAACCCTGTGCTGGGGGAGACATACGAGTGCGATCGGCCTGACAAAGGATTCCGCTTCGTTGCAGAGCAGGTAGGAGGCTGTGAAGAGGTGTGGATACTCTTTCTGTTTGTATGCTCTGAATGGGTTTGCTTGTATACATATGTACTTATGTAACTCTCAGCTGTCATCATAGTCATCATTTTCTCTCTCTCTCTCTCTCTCTCTCTCTCTCTCTCTCGCTCTCGCTCTCGCTCTCTAGGTCAGCCATCATCCCCCTATCTCTGCATGTCATGCTGAGTCTAAAAACTTCGTCTTCTGGCAAGGTAACATGTCAGTTATGAGTAGATTTGTTTAGGAGTTGTCATTCTTGCTGTGGGTGGTCGTTTTTCCTCAGAGTGACCAGAGTGTTTGTGTGATGGCTTTAGATGTCAGGTGGAAAAACAAGTTCTGGGGGAAGTCCATGGAGATTGTTCCTGTTGGCACCACTCATGTGGTTCTCCCGGGGTGAGTCATCTGACACTGTCTGTCTTTTGCTTGCACATATCCTGCTTTCTCAACTCTGCTTTGTAGAACTGTTTTCCACTAGTTCCACTAGTCGCTGATCTAGATGTACTGTTAAAGTATATATATCTCAATAAAATCAATAAAAAATGCAAATTGACCAGGAATGCCCAAAATTTTGCATATGACTGTAACTAGAATAAAATGTGCAAAAAATTCATCATGACTAACTATGCAAAAGAATAATTAATTCAAAACAATAATTTAATACTTTTGCATTCGTGATTTGTACATTGTTGCTGTTAGACAAAATGTCATATCTCCTAAGTGGTAACTTGTCAGAAGAAAAAAAAAACTTCACTTTGTGTTAATACTAATTTTTTTTCTTCATATAATTGGATATTTTCATTGCTCCATTCATAGTCATATTTTGACGCAACGTAAAGGACAGCTTGTATTTTCAAATGATGTAAAAAATGAACACAAAAACTTAGAAGATTTTGTTCTGATAGTGACAATATTCATGTCATTTATGCAGTTTTCAAAAATAATTCTGTATCATGAATCAAATTATGGTGATTTCTCGATGCACTGAATCATTGGGTAAAGAATCATAATTGAATTGAATCATTGTGAGGTCAGAGATTTAAAGATTTACACCTCTTGGTTGTATCCATATGGGTCTGACCCATAGTCCTCTGACAGTGTGCTGTCATTTTGAAGTTGATTATGATGCCTAAGTAAGAGCTGTGGGTGTAACCTGTTTTTCTCTATGGGAAAACTGAATATCATTTTTGAAAATCACTACTGTTGCATCCTGAAACTCAAAAAAAAAAAAATCCTGTGTACATTTTTCAATGAATGTCACAGATTCCTCTGCATTATAAGACAATAAGTATCAGCTTTGAAATATTTTTTATGACATGACTGCGATTTACAAAAACGTCATTAATCCTTCCCAGAAACACTCAGGAGTTCCTTATTTGGATGTCTCTGACTACAAAATAATGCACAACCTCAGATCGATAGATCTAAAGGTGAATATGTACACCCGCACAGCCTTAGTTTCTGTCCTTCTCCCACAGCCTGGGAGACCACTATGAGTGGAACAAAGTGACATCGTGCATTCACAACATCCTGAGTGGGCAGCGCTGGATTGAGCACTACGGTGAAATCTCCATTAAGAACTCCAGCAGTGATATCTGTCAGTGTAAAGTCACTTTCATTAAGGTGAGCCACATCTGCTCTTCACACCAATAAGCACCCACAACAAACTGGCATAATAATCACTTATATTACTTATATTACATCTTCTATTACCTTAAATGATTTTAATCTGGCAAAATAGAGGTGCTTGTGTTGTATCAGGAGGCCAGCATGAGAACAATGCATTACACAGAGATCCAGACTAAAAACTTAAATTAGGTGACATTTAAATGTAATCTGAATCACTGGTAGTCAAACTATTAATTTTTTGATATTTTTATTGATGATTTTATGATGACTGTCAATGTAACACTATCATTATGAAGGTGGAGTTCAGGAACCTGTCATCAGCATCATGATCTGAACATCTGGCCAAACAGATGTGTCTGAAAATATTATCTTCTCAGGCTTGTTACCATGTATGTTGTGCAGCAGTTGTGCTGTGAGTCTCTGATTCATTAAAGCTGTGTGTGTGTGTGTGTGTGTGTGTGTGTGTGTGTGTGTGTGTGTGTGTGTGTGTGTGTGTGTGTGTTTCACACTCACTCACCTACCCCACGGAGACACCACATTCTTTTTGACAGTGATGGAGCTGTGTGGTAGAACTTGTAGGAGAATGGAGAATTAACTTTGATGCTGAAAGGGCTCCAAAGAATTCCCACAGCCTTTAAAGACTTATGGGTCACTCTGCTAGAGAGAGGAGACAAATAGACTGAGAGGAAGGGAGAGAGAGATATATAGAGGGAGAAAAGGAGAGAAAAGAGGTGATTGATTACAGTTCCTCTGCGTAGGGCCCGTTAGCTGCCGCCCCAATTCCGTCCGATGACTCATTCTTATCTCAACTGCGCCATCTGCTGGAGAGCAGGAATGCACACTGGACATCGTGATGCGTCGATCTGAAAGTGGCGATTTACAGGGAGCATTTTTTTAAAAGAACTCTAGCGTAGTTTCAACATGTACCACTAACTCCGTGGTCTATGCAGTCCATATGTGGAAACTAAGCTGCAAAAACAGACTCTTATCAATTCATGGTTTTGTCATGACACAAAAATCTGTATATTTTCATATATGCACCTAAATGCCCACCCATTCACACTGAAGTTATAAGGTGTTTCCACCCAATCAGAACATTTACATTTAATCAGTCTTGAAGGCACAGTAACAAAAAACAGCTTGTTTAATTCAGATAAAAAATGAATAAAAGAAGATTTGAAAATGGTCACGTAGAAATTATTTACAGTTACACAAATGATAACAGTTATGATACATAAATCCTTGTAACCATCATAAGTGAACTTTGGAAGAAAAATAAATACAAGAAAAATGTATAATAGGGCCCCTAAAATAGTTGATTTTGGAATTTTTTATTTTAGTAGAGCAGCATTGAATAAAGTATGCACTCTTTACCAAAATAAATTACCGAATCCTGGTGAAATTTGAGATGTCATGGTGTATTGAATTGTCCACTAAAGTATCAAATTGAATCAAATCATTTACTCTCTATAATGCATACTGCAGTTTGGCTGTCTTCCTTATAAAAAGATGCTTTATTACATCCTCTAACCTTTCTCTTTAGGGGTCTGTCTTTGGTTGCTTACATGACACTTGTCCAGTGCAGAATGGACACTTGCTTTACAAATATGCAGACGTGTCCATTCATCTTGCAGGGCTACATTTAGCTGATGTCAGTACAGCACTGATGTCTGTCTGTGTGCACTGCAGGCCAAATACTGGAACTCCAGTGTGAACGAAGTGGAGGGAGCAGTAACTGACCACAAGGGGAAAGTCATTCACAAGCTTTTTGGGAAGTGGCACGAGGGAATATACTGTGGCAACCCACCCTCCACTACATGCATCTGGAGAACCAGTAAGATTTCAGCCTCACTCTCTCTCTGTCTCGTTCCCCCTTCCTTTCTCTGTCTGTCTCTCTTTAGCTCCCTTGCTCTCTCACTCATTCCACCTATCTCACTCATCTATGCCCACAGCTTTGGTGTAAGATGCTGTAAAATTTCTAAATGCATGGTTGTGATGTCACGTAACACATTTACGTGTGGCTCATTCAGGATACAGCACTTTAGTGCTGTCCATTCACCTTGATTGAAGTTAAGGAGTATCATTACTGCAGACCGTTTGTAGCTTTTTTTGGTAGATGAAAAACAAAATAAAAGAAAGTGTAAAATACGGGCTCTTTAAGAGAAGCATGTGTTTGTGGAGTGTGTAATGAGCTGTGGTGTGTTTGTGTAGATCTAATGCCTCCAGACTTTGAGCAGTACTATGGCTTCACTAAGTTTGCTCTTGAGCTGAATGAACTGGACCCGCAGACCAAACCACTACTGCCCCCCACAGACACCAGATTTCGTCTCGATCAGAGGTAAAGCACTACATCTGTACCTGCCTGTGTGGTTATTGTAGTTACATACTTAAATTCGGGCAACCCAATTACGTTTTGTTGATTTTGTTGGTGAAAATAAGCACACATCCTCTGAGAACTCACCTCTGCACATTTTAATACACAAGTACAGTTTATTTTAATTTATTAAAATTAAAAATCACAATCTTATTTCAATATGGAAATAATGGAAACTATATAACCGGAGCTCACGTGAGTGTTATTAAAGTGTGGAGTTAGGGTAGAATTAATGTTTTAATGCAGTTAGTTGGACAAAGATTATAAAGCCTAGAATAACAATGCACCTGCATGCTTTTGGCTATATTGTGATTACCAATTTGTTAAAAATCATACTACTTACATACTACTAAATAGCAAAAAAACAAAAATTTAATTCTAGAATTACAGGACTTTTTGATCTTGTGGTTGAAAAATAAGGTAGAAAATATAGACATGTAGAAAATATATTTCTCATGTTGAAGTTGTAAAAATATTACAGATTATTCTACCTATTTGTAGACATTTTTACTTGTTTTGAAGCAACAATGCTTGAAACATGCAAACTGGTCATCCAGTGGAATGAGAGAATATTACTTGACATAAAATAGGTAAAAATGTCTTGTCTTGTCCACAAAGGGCTGGAGTGGCTTCAGTAGCAGGAGCACGTGTGATCATGTGATTGGAGACAGAGACCACCTGATTAAACGAGTGGAATCAGGTGCCCTCCTGCTTGATTGGAACATAAGCCAGCAGCCACACTTTGCAAATGAGATTGAACAGCCCTAGAAATAGGTTGAATAGTCTTGCAGTATTCCTCTAACACTCTCATAGAGACAAATATGAGTTTTTCAATAGACTGAAGATGAGTTCATCTGAGAGGATATCAGTTTTTGCAGTGAAGTGCATAATAAACACACTAAACTTTTAAATTAGGAGGATATCTAAATGTCAGAGTAGCAGCGCATGAATACCACATGCACTTATGTGCTTGTGAGAATGCAGAACACAGCTCATTAGTAATCAAGAGCTATTTGGGAATTTCAGTGCTGGTGGAATCTCGTTCAGTGTATAACTCAGATCTCAGCAGAGCGTAAATGGCTTGCAAGCTGGTGCTGGGGCTACAGTCCCACATTATAAGTTGTATGTTCTCTCTGTATGTTTTTTTCTGTTTTTAGTTGTGTATACAATGATGTCATATGTGCACTAGCACATTACACTATAAAAATGAAATCTAATATTTATCATTTTGTCATTGTTGTAAAAATATTTGAAGACATATTCTAGACATTTTTACTGTCTTTTATTAATTCGTCTTATTGTAATATCAGGTAATGCTACTTATTTTAAGTATTATATCTTATCACAAGAAGATACAATCTATCAACTAATAGAATAAGACAATTGCTCTAGATAAAATGGCTTAAAACAAGTAAAAAAGGTCTAGACATGAGTTGACTAATCTTATGTCAGTTTTGTCAAATCAATATACATACAGTATTCTCATTCTATAACAGATCAATTTAAAATGAGAAATAATACATATACAGAAAGTAGTTGATTTTGTCTGTTTTTGTGTTTTTCACACTTAATTGTTTCAGTCAGTTAAGATAAGACAGAGATAAACACAAAATACAGTATTAAGATATTTAAAAGAAAAAAATGATCTAAGCCCAACTGGCTGGGTGTGAAAAAGTAATTGCATCCTTAGTAACTCAATCAAACAATTAACAAAATAAACTAGACACACTCCGGCTTGATTACTGCCAGACCTAAACAGAACCTTTACAGCAATGTACAGTAGGCTAAAAGGTCACCACAAGCAGCACAATACACCGCAGTCAAAATAAATTCATACAGGAAAAAAAAAAATATGTCAGTCTGGAAAAGGGTTACATTTCAAAGGCTCTGCCACTCCATTATCTCAAAATGGAGAAATCTTGGAACATTGGTGAATGAACAGTGGTTGTGTGTTTTCTCATGTTCTCCTTGTATTATATGACATTTTGTATAAGGATCTGTAACCGTTTAGTGTGACAACTGTGCAATAGTAATGGAAATCAGGAGGGGTCAAATGCTTTCCCACAGTGCTGTATAGTGTAGATATAGTATGTATTCATTTGCCAAGAAGATCAACAAGATT
Source organism: Pygocentrus nattereri (assembly GCF_015220715.1). Lineage (NCBI taxonomy): Eukaryota > Metazoa > Chordata > Actinopteri > Characiformes > Serrasalmidae > Pygocentrus > Pygocentrus nattereri. The sequence continues at coordinate 15,597,291 of NC_051213.1, forward strand.
AGAGATTTTCTGACTAAACTGGACCTGGAGAAACTCTTACATGCTTTTATTTCTAGCAGGATTGATTGCTGTAATGGTCTCTTAACTGGACCCCCAAAAAAGACCTGACTTACTTTTAACTCAGTTTTTAATTAGATTTCTAATGTGATGTTTAATTTCTTTTCTTTTAAATATATTCTTTATTTGTGTTTTAGTCATGTTTTTATTTTTATTTTATTTTTGAAATTGAAATATATATACACACACACACACTCACCGGCCACTTTACTAGATACACACTGCTAGTAAAAGGTTGAACCCCCTTTTGCCTTCTGCCTTAATTCTTCGTGGCATAATTTTAACAAGGTGTTGGAACCATTCCTCAGAGATTCTGCTTGGTTATTTGAGTTACTGTTGCCTTTCTATCATCTTGAACCAGTCTGCCCATTCTCTGACCTCTCATATCAACAAGGCATTTTCATCCACACAACTGACCGCTCACGGGATATTTTCTCTTTTTCTGACCATTCTCTCTAAACTCTAGAGATGGCTGTGTGTGAAAATCCCAGTAGATCAGCAGTTTCTGAAATACTCAGACCAGCCCGTCTGGCACCAACAACCATGCAACATTCAAAGTCACTTAAATCACCTTTCTTCACCATTCTGATGCTCGGTTTGCACTTCAGCAAGTTGACATAACCACCTCTACATGCCTAAATGCATTGAGTTGCGGACATGTGATTGGCTGATTAGCTATTTGTGTTAACAAGCAATTGAACAATTGTACCTAATAAAGTGGCCGGTGAGTGTGTGTGTGTGTGTGTGTATATATGTATATGTGTACATATATATATATATATATACAACCCCAATTCCAATGAAGTTGGGACGTTGTGTAAAACATAAATAAAAACAGAATACGATGATTTGCAAATCCGTTTCAACCTATATTCAATTGAATACACTACAAAGACAAGATTTTTAATGATCAAATGGATAAACTTCATTGTTTTTTGCAAATATTCTCTCATTTTGAATTTGATGCCTGTAACATGTTCCAAAGAAGTTGGGACAGGGGCATGTTTACCACTTTGTTACATAACCTTTCCTTGGAACTGAGGACACTAATTGTTGAAGCTTTGTAGGTGGAATTCTTTCCCATTCTTGTTGCTCAACAGTCCAGGGTCACATTGTCATATTTTGCGCTTTATAATGCACCACACATTTTCAATGGGAGACAGATCTGGACTGCAGGCAGGCCAGTCTAATACCTGCACTCTTTTACTATGAACCCACGCTGTTGTAACACGTGCATAATGTGGCTTGACATTGTCTTGCTGAAATAAGCAGGGACATCCCTGAAAAAGATGTTGCTTGGATGGCAGCATATGTTGCTCTGCAGCATATGTGTACCTTTCAGCATTAATGGCGCCTTCACAGATGTGTAAGTTACCCATGCCATGGGCACTAACACACCACCATACCATCAGAGATGCTGGCTTTTGAACTTTGCGCTGAAACAATCCGGACAGTTCTTTTCCTCTTTGGCCCGGAGGACATGACGTCCATAATTTCCAAAAACAATATGAAATGTGGACTCGTCAGACCACAGGACACTTTTCCACTTTGTGTCAGTCCATCTCAGATGAGCTCAGGCTCAGAGAAGCCGGCGGCGTTTCTGGGTGTTGTTGATATATGGCTTTTGCTTTGCATGGCAGAGTTTTAACTTGCACTTAGATGGAGCGACGAACTGTGTTTACTGACAGTGGTTTTCTGAAGTGTTCCTGAGCCCATGTCGTAATATCCGTTACAGAAAGATGTCGGTTTTTAATGCAGTGCCGCCTGAGGGATCGAAGGTCACAGGCATTCAGTGTTGGTTTTCTGCCTTGCTGCTTACTTGCAGAGATTAGGGATGAAATCCCTAAATTCCTTGCAATTGCACATTGAGAAATATTGTTCTTAAACCTCGTTCTTGAACCTCGACCCATCCTTGCTTGTAAACGACTGAGCCTTTCAGGGATGCTCCCTTTATACCTCATTATGACACTCACTTGTTTCCAATTAACCTGTTCACCTGTGGAATGTTCCAAACAGGGGTTTTCTGAGCATTCCTCAACTTTCCCAGTCTTTTGTTGCCCCTGTCCCAAATTCTTTGGAACGTGTTGCAGGCATCAAATTCAAAATGAGTGAATATTTGCAAAAAACAATAAAGTTTATCTGTTTGAACATTAAATATCTTATGTTTGTATAGTATTCAATTGAATATAGGTTGAAAAGGATTTGCAAATCATCGTATTCTGTTTTTATTTATATTTTACACAACGTCCCAACTTCATTGGAGTTGTGTGTATATATATATATATATATATATATATATATATATATATATATATATATGAAAATAGTGTGTGTGTATGTATGTATGTATATGTATATGTATATAGTAGTGCTGAAGATTGATTAAGCGTTTAGATTATTTTGGCTCACTAAGGGCCGTCATCTCCTTAAGAAATCAGACCCTGCCTGAAGCCTGTGGTGCTGCTTCTTTCCTGACATCAAGTTGTCACAGCCAATGGCTTCTTACATGACCTGCAGGCAGCCAAAAGATGACATCACTACATAAACTTCATGCAAGGATGAAAGGATGATGTCATATACCCATAATTTTGTCTGTGTGTGTGTGTGTGTGTGTGTGTAGGTTACTGGAGGAGGGGAATGTCGAGGCTGCAGAAGCACAGAAGCAGAGGATTGAACAGCTACAGAGAGACAGACGCAGAGTCCTTGAAGAGAACAACATAGCACATCAGCCGCGGTTCTTCCAGTGTGTACCACTACATATCAGTCATATTATCTTCTTCTGAAATACTGCTACACACTGACTGTCTTTATATTAGCATAAAACAGGAATGTCAGGCCCAGTGCTGAAGGCCACACCTCTGCAGAATTTAGTGATGTAATGTTTTCCTTACTCTAATACTCTAATGGCCTTGGCAAATAACTGATGGGATAAAAGTCTGCATAAAAGGCCCAGAGATTGATGCATCTGTTACATTTAGATGCTCAGATAATTTTGTTTTCTCATGAGATACACCACATGTCTACCATAGGCGTGTCTTCTCCAGAGAGGTGCTCAATCCAAAACGTTTAGGATGGATTGGAGTTTGTGATCCAGAACTAATCATCCATCACCAGTACCTGATCTTACTAATGCTCTGGTGGCTGAATGTAATCAAATCCTCACAGCAATTTACCATCACTCCAGGAAACTCTGGAGTATGCAGTTCCACTTCCCCATAGTCCAATGCTAGGGGCATTAAATCCTACTAGTTGACACTTGACATTGGGAATGATGACATTCAGTTCACATGCAACTGCACCAGAGTGTCTGATTCTGTTAGCAATAGTTTTCTATGGTGATTATGCAAGCTTTGTGTCTGCAGTTGAAAGCCTATGTCAACAATGGGTGCACCTTAAAGTAACAGAATTCCTTAGTTAGAATGGCTGTCTGTATACCCTTGGATAAACAATGTTTCTCTTAAGAAAAGGCTCTACAGAGTGCTGGAGCTCCTGGGATGGGTTAGTGATGTTTGTGATCCAGAAATAGTCAGCCTGACCTGACCTTGCTAATACTCTTGTGGCTGAATGCTGTCAAATCTTATAGCAATGTTTAAACATCTAATGTAATGCTATCCCAGAAGAGTAGATACTGTTACTGCAGCAAAGGAGGAACAAACTTCCTATAAGTACCAATGATTTTACAACAAAAGCTGGATAAACTTTTTGACATGTTTGACAGTTTATTTGCATCTGATATCTGCTTAAATAGTTTCATTTGTGTTATTTTATATGTATAAACACTGGCAGTCAAACAGAAGTGCTCAGATGTATGTGTCATACACTGACACTTGATGACTGTTTTGAATATGTTTGAAGGAGATCCATCCCTTAAAAAAAGACTGAATACTCCAACAAAAGAATGCAATCCTATGTTAAATTCAGCAAATAAACAGTAACTGGGAGGCTAAAACTTTTACATAAGACTTGTTTTATACTACATGCAGCTTACTAAGTTCTTATGTGAGGAAGGTTTCAAACTCAATTAAAAACCTTCCTAATTTTTTAGGCTTTTCAGTCCTCTTCATACAAAAAACATAACACTTTGGCCCCAAGACAAAAGGTCTGGGCACTCCTGTTTTAGATATTTAAAAATACGAATGTGTGACGAGTGGTGGAGATGGGTCATCAAGGCTAGAGGAACTAGAGAAGTTGAAAATGTATGTAACTGCGTACGTTTAAAAGTATATCTGAAAACACAAGTAAAAAGGAACAAAGCAAACATGTAATGGTAATTAGTGCATCAACGTACTTTAACTGCTAAGTCAATTATTTCTCACTGTGTTGTTTACAGGAAATCTAAAGATGACACGTGGGTCAGCAACAGCACTTACTGGGACTTGCGGAAAGATCCAGGATTTGCTAATCTGGACTGTCCAGTGTTGTGGTGAGCTAGATCAGCACTCATCAGCAGGCTTCTTCTGACCACTGCCTGCTCTTCTGTTCTCTGACCTACTTTCTGAATGAAGAAAAACACATCTCGCAGTGAGAGGTGAGGACTTACACTGGCAGAGAGACAACTTTGCCCAAGGCAATCGCACAGAGGAGAAACTTCACTGGAAGTAGAAGACACTTCGCTACATTTAAGCATCCTTCCTTATTTAATATTCCATATGCCTTAATATGCTTATAATATTTTTTGTAGTGTCTTTATGCAGACATATCCATTGAATGTCTAGAAATTATGCAAACACGACCCAGTTAATCATCTCTTATCATTGCTGTGTGCAACTAGTAGCACAAAAATATTGACCGAAATATTGTTGCATAGTGTCCTCTTGTGGTGCAGAATTGTACTGCAGACTGTAAATGTTAATGAGTTCAGCCCAAAAAAGAAAAGAACTTGTGCATGCACATAAATTATGTGTTGTGCTGTTGTCTGATCAAAGTTACATTGTCTACCTCTTGAAAGAGATGGTATGGAAAACTCTCATGTAATTTAAGAGGTACATGTTAGAGTCTGAATTCCACACCTGTCTAATGCCTTATGGTCACACATATTCAATTTTAGTCTGTTTTTGTTATTAACCTTTAATAATGTATCACCAACATGTTGTATCACAGTCTTGGCAGCATTTAGGGGTGTATTTTATGAGTCTCTGAGAGCCTTGTTTCAAACTCACAGATGGACTGCCTACTCACCACACTGCACTTGTGAGTCTAGCTGAGTGTGCTCAGCTTTTCACACACAGTTTGACCTGTAATCTGTGTCCGGTTCGCCCCGAAAAAGTGTCCGCACTTGCTGTGGATGAAAGGGGTTGGAGGGGTGGGGGTCATTGTGTGTTGACCGCTGATGAGATTCCTCTCTCCTTCAATAAATGATCATCTCCATGACTACCCTTGCGTTCTTTCACTCTTTGTGATGTGATGCTCATTTCACCCATTAAAGTGATGCTCACTGCTTTAGTCTAAAGTGAATGTAAAGACAACACATGGGTCAGCAACAACATGAAATGCATTATGAATGGTAAGACTAGGAGTTTATGTGCTGGCTAGTATTTCATACTTTGATCTAAATTCTTATGATTAATAGTTTCAAGACTGTTTCTGAGACAAAAAATCAATACATTAATGAAGTACTTTCATTTACATGTCACTGTTAAATACTGTAAATTGAATAATCATTGAAATCTTGCTGTGGGAAACAAGTGCTATGGACTCTTTGGTACACCTTGATAATTTTTAAACATGGCAGTGTATTTATTATACTTTGGGCTTATGTGACAGCCAGTGACATAAGAAACATTGCACCGTTAGATGGAAGAATGGATTCCCCCAAATATCAGAACATTTTGGAAGCAAATGTGACACAGTCAAGAAACTGACACTGAAAAGAAGATGGCATCTACAACAGGACAATGATCCAAAACATACCTAAAAATACACTCTGTGCTACCTCAAATGAAAGCTAAAGCTTTTGTAACATCACTAAAGTTGAACATCACTTAAAATTTAAGTAGATCTTAAACATGCTGTGTGAGCAAGACATTCTGAGAGTAGCACAGACTTTCAAGTGTTCTGCAAGGGAGAGTGAGTGAAAATACATAAAAGAAGAATATAAAGACTCAGATGGCTACAAAAAGTATGGGCAAGCTGTGATATTTGCCAAAGGAGGTGTGACCAAGTACTAACTTAATAGGGTGTCCAACGTTTTGCACATGCCATTAATATATATTTTCTATTTTTAAGTTAATATAACGAAACTATGAATTGACTTTTTCAGTAATTTTTTTTATTTGCTCCACAGTTTGTGTTTACTTTTAATTTAAAAAATCAACAAAGTATGTCGTTTGGCCAGGGGTGACCAAACATTTGTATACAACTGTAACGGTATGTCACATAAGGAAGTCTGTTTGAGTTTCCTGTTATGATTCATGCCATAGCCAGTCAGCACCATCACAATTCCCCATGTACTGTATAAATTTACAGAATTTCTCAATCCACTTTCACACTGCTGAAGAATAGTTTATAGAAATGAATATAAAGAACTGTCATATGAATCTCAGATTTTTCTTGTTTACTTACTTACTTGATTACTTACCTATTACCTGAGGTCTACTTATGATGTTTGTGCAGATTACTGTATTCCACCACCCCCACCCCCCTAAAAAAGAAATAATTTATTTTACACGAACCTTTATATATATGCCCTGCGATGGACTGGCGACCTGTCCAGGGTGTATCCTGCCTTCTGCCCAATGACCGCTGGGTTAGGCTCCAGCACCCTGAGAGAGAAGCATCTTAGAAAATGTGTGTGTGTGTGTGTGTGTGTGCGTGTGTATATATATATATATATATATATATATATATATATATATATATATAAAGAAACTATCCAGTGAGCGGTCAGTTGTGTGGATGAAAATGCCTTGTTGATGTGAGAGATCAGAGAATGGGCAGACTGGTTCGAGATGGTACAAAGGCAGCAGTAACTCAAATAACCAACCAAAATCTCTGAGGAATGGTTCCAACCCCTTGTTGAAATTATGCCATGAAGAATTAAGGCGGTTCTGAAGGCAAAAGGTGGTCCAACGTTTTACTAGCAAGTATACCTAATAAAATGGCAGGCGAGTGTATAGAGTACGTCTTTTTTAGCTTAAAAAGGGGGGAGGAAATTTCCCACTTTTCCAAGGTACAAGCCTTTTACTAGAAATTCTCTATTTCTCCAGCTCCACCATCCACCCTGAGTGATGAGTACAGTAACAGAGGTTCTACACGATAAAAGCTCAAAACAGCTCCGTCCATTTTGGAGAAGAATTATAAAGGTACAACGTGGTCAGACGGGCAGTCGGGGGTCTACTGCAGAGGGTCCTTGCTCAGATAATGTGGGCTGGTGACACACTAACACCAGCCCAGTGATACAGGAGTTGGACCTGCCCCTGCTGGAGGTGTGGTCTGCAGGGTCTTCCCCGAGAGAGAGAGAGAGAGAGAGAGAGAGGGAGAGAGATAAGAGCGGTAAAGGAGCGAGTGAGGCGTCAGACTGCAGGCAGGGCGGACAGACGGACTCAGTGTAATCTGACCTTTGAAATAGACAAAGAGACGGTAAGCCACTGTTCTTCTCCGCTGTGGTTCAGCAGGAAAGTCTCCGAGACTCTTCTGCTTCTTTCGCTTTAGAGAGCCGCCAAAAAAGAGAAAGCTCGTCTTCCACAGGCGGTGTGCGTGCGAGTGTGCGCTGCTCACGCTGTGCGGCTTTTGTTGTTTCCGCTGCGCTCATAGGAACAAACAGGCCCGCAGAACGGAGAAAAACCGGTTTATCTGTCCAACTTAATTCATAACAGAAAGGGTTTCTGGAGTGTGAACTCCATCTGCCACAATCTCAACTTCTTTGTACCGCATATCAAATCAGCAGCCTTCGTCTGGGTCTGTTGTTGTAGGTTGTGTTTACAGTCATCGTCAGCAGCAAACACAGTAGTGATGCTGTGACTGGACTGATCATTGCGTTTACCAAGGTTTTATATGCGTTATACATATATTTATAACACACTGTCACACCATCAGGTACACCACACGACCACCGCTGAGAAAGAGACCATTAGATCCAGTCAGAATAAAACCTGCTGTCATTTCTTCCTAATGGGAACTGGCTTAATTGTTCTCAGTAGCGTTTCCTATAGAACTAGGGTGACCACCTCCAGGCAGACAAAATGTGGGACAGACGTAATAACTTTAAGCTTAAGATATAATGTCTATCTAATTTACCAAGAAACATTTATTCTTGCCTTTCAACCCCCCGCAAAATATGCAAAATATTAGGCCTAACTTATACAATGTTTTAACAATTTCAGTGCAAAATATTAGGCCTAACCTATAAAAAGTTGAACTATTTCAGTGCAAATAAGGTAAACCAAAATCTTTTTGATAAGAAGATTAAACAAATTTTTTGATAAGAATGGCCATCTGGGATAAAAAAAAAGAAAAACCAAACACACACATATTTTGCCTATGTGTCAACACAATCTAGATGGTAGCAGGCCAAGTGCATCCATTCCATCCCCAGCACCATGGATATCACCTTTCTGAAACACATGGGTAGCAGCAAGCCAAGCAAATATTAAAATCTAGTGTAGCAAGATGACCACAAATATATATTAAATTTTTTTACACAAAGAATGTTCATCTTACCTTAATTGTTCTTCTTCTTGAATTTATACTTTTTGTCTGACCGTTCTGCTTCCAGTAGGGTTTTCTCTTTCAATGCATAGCTGTAGAACTCCATGCAGCTATATCCAAAGTTGTTCTTGACTTGAATCTCACTCTTGATAAGATCCACAGAGCACCGGTTTCGTAGGTCAGTCCATGCTGCAGTCATCAGAGGAAAAACTCTTTCCACATGTGCATTTGTCACAGGGATGCTAAAGACAAAGGATCCAAGTACAGTCAAATTTGGTGTGTTTGTGGCTTGGAGCAATGTTGACCACTTCTCCACAACAGGAACTGTTCTCTCTTAACCTCCTGCTGGCGTGACAAAGTCACACAGTACTCTTCATAGAGTTCATCCATGTTTAGTTTATCCCTCATCTGGAGGATCTCCCCCACATCACAGAGGTGGGAGAATGTGAATTCACTCTTAAGTCCTAACACTGCCACATGCTTGTGAAAGTTGCTGTCTGAGAAGTCATACCATTTTTCAAGGTAGCTTAGTGAAGTCCTGTAGAAATTAGAGAAGTCCTGCTTGACTGTTGTTGCTTCACAGTCTGGAAACTGTTGGAGAAGTGCGCTGGTCTCAACTCCAAAAAAGGAATCTGCCTGTCGCTGCCGGAGTTTTGTCCGAAGAGTGGAGAGAATGTCATATAACTCACAGACAGTCATACTGCCCCCCTCCAACAGCAAAATAACATCATGGAATATCTTGAGTGCATTATGGAAGAAGGACAGATAGGTCTGTAACTCAAGACGGTGACCATCACTGTGTTGATTCTTTTCCATAGCACCTTTGGACAATGTTCCTCTCCTAGTGACAGAAACTGCAGGCCAGCTGACATGAAGCCTTGAGACAGCAGGCCATATACTTAGCCATCTTGTAGGTACATACCTCAGTACAGCATGAGAGTCTTGATCCACAAATTCAAACGATGATTTCAGTTCTTCAGTGCACTTTGCAGATGATGAGAAGTGACTGTAAATCTTGTTATTTGTACATTCAATGTCTATGTCCAGTCTGTCTCCAGCATATTTTGCACAATTATGCACAATATGTGCCATACAGTTAGCCTTAATAATGCCAGCATTATCTTCCTTCAGCTTTTGATAAACAAAATTTTTTATCAAGAAATATTTTTTTATCAAGCTGGGGGTCATTTGGTTTAATGAAAAACGATTGCATGGATTTGGTTTCTTGTTGTTGTGCTCTTTTTCTGTGAGACTCACATGCACCATGTCGCTTCACATCATATTCTCCGCCGTGCCCGACAGAAAAACTGCTTTAACATAAACATAATTTGTGACATAACATCACAATAAAAATAAAATATTGTCATATTGCCCAGACCTAACAGTAGCTCTGCATCATCTAAACATTCTGGTTTTGAGTCATCAAATATCAGTTTGAAATATTGGTCAAATAATACAAAATATCTGTTGATATTTTTACTCTGCTGAAGCCGATTTGATTCTGATAACATTGTGCATTTGTACTTTTTGTAGGAACGTAGTCACTGACTTTAGCCCATGAGTGTGTGGATGTTTTATAGGGAATTATTATTATTACTGTGAGTTTGAGAGTACAGTGCAGCACATCTGCTGTTCACAGCTCTTTCTTCTTCTGGACTGAGATCAATGTTGTCATTCTTGATACCTGTTTCAGCCACTCTTTCAGTTTAGGAGTTATAGTCAGGAGTACTCCAGTACTCAATGGAACTGCCCTGGTTAATCTTCCATATTTTTTGTGGTTCCTCTTTCAGTCCCTGGTACTTCATCAGTGTCTATCACCACTGCTGTTTTCTAATCTCTAATCACTTCAGTGAGTTAGTTTGCTATCTGCAACAGGACCTTAACATTTCTGTTTCCACCACTCTCTGTGGTGTGTGGGGCATTTCTTGGACACACTCTGGTGTTTCAGGAATCATTCAGAATGGCGGTCTTGACTCTTTCCAGCTGGAGGTACTTGGAGATAATAGTAGCTGATGGCCACTCTAAACATGCATCCACATCCACTCTTAGTGATTATCAGGCCATTGCAGATCAGCATCATCTTGGTATAGACCACACTTAATGTGTTACTGTCTATAAACTGGCTTCTAGTGGCCCACAGTATTTTTAATAAAGGCTCTTACTGTTGCATTGATCTTTTACAGTGCTAGGCATTTAAGTCATTTGGGTATCCATTGGTGTGGCTTTGAGGCATATACCTGCTTGTAGTTTATCCAGACAGTACTCATGTTGATCTGCTTGGTCTTGGACTCTTGGTTGACTGCTTTATCTCAGTAACTGGTCATTTGAACCTTACTCCAAAGGTAAACAATCAACCTTGTCACATCTAGTGTCTGAAATTTGATTGTTTAGTTTTATACTGAGGTTACAAATATCAAGTAGTTGACAAGAAATCGAAACATGTTCCACACTAATTAGAATCAGGCATTCTGCATGCTTAATCATTACGTACTTACCACAAACAATACTGCATTGTTAAGTACTGCATTGTTATAAACTGTTCTGTATAAAAGTGGACAAAAGTATGTTGCATATCTGAAAACAGTAGAAGTATTATGATAGTTTTTGAATATTCATAAGTCTTAATGTTTGGCATTTTTGTGTGAGTGTACTGAGTGTATTGAGTGGGTGTTTGCAGTAGTGTTCAGAATTACAAATCAAAAGTATGAAATGATTCTAGTATGATGCTAAATTAAAACAAAAACAGATTAATGGGAAACTGAAAATGAAGACATTTTGGATGTTCACAGTGATGAGCAGTAGTTCATTCCTCAATGCAATAATATAATAATAACAATTAATATCCAGAATTCTTTGTGTTTGAAATGTGGTAATCAAATCTCAAGCAGATAACTTATCAAGAAATATCTATAAATAGATCATTACAGTATGCTATTTCTCATTATAGTCTTGGATATTGAGTAAAATGTATGAAATGTATGAAATACATTTTAGTGTCAAACTATTGTATTAGTTAAAATGGACTACAAACATGATGCTGTTATGAACTTAAAAAAATGATTTCAAAACTTTGAATGCTTATGTTTATATATACGCTATAACTACTAAAATTATTATTATTGTTGTTATTAATTCAGGTCCTATATTTTGGTTGCATCTACAATCAGCGTTCTACATAAGGAAAATGTTTGCCAAAGCAACCAGTAAATTTGTGTCTGAGATTGACCCTGACGGCTGTCTGATCCCCGTGTCCCGTCTGAATGAGTTGGACAACCTCACTGTTCTGTCTTTGGTCATCAAGCATAAGAGATTCTGGTTCTGGCAGCGACCCAAGTACCTGCCAACAGACTTCACCCTCAGTGATCTTCTGCTGGGAGAAAAGGACATAGATCCAGGTACAGAGCAGATTTGAGCTAAAATCACAGGTCACTGCACAGTTGGATTTGTTCTCACAAAGTAGCGTATCGTCATTAATAATTAAGTCATAAATTAATTCATGTGAATGCTACAGTGCAACAGTGTCAGTGCTTAAAGTGTAGCGTGTCTTTTTTTTTCACAACAGGTATAATCGAGACTGATTTTCTGAAGTACAACAGCACATTAGAAAATACCACCACTGGAGGCGCAGAAGCAGGCTTCGGTTCGAGTAACATAAACGTGGCAGGAAAAGGTTCATCCAAACTAGCCTCCTCATTTGGAAACCTCAAGAAGCAGGAAGTGGATGTGCGAAAACTGCTAGATGAATCTAAAGACAGGTAAGTAAATGAGGGCTATTGTTGACGGGTGAAAACTCCTGTTAGACAAGGGGCATTGTGGAGATCTTTGTCTAGGTTTATCCTTGTATATCCTTAAACTGCCATTGGGCCACATAAAGAGGGGCAATGTGGAAGTGGAAGTGGAAGTGAGACTGCATTTGCTGGCAGAATATTCCAGCTATTTTTGTTGTGAGCTAAATCAGAAATGTGAAGGCCTGAAAATGTTTGAGAGTGTGCAAAAGTCCTGAATGTGCTGAAAAAGCGATCCCCTCACCCAGTGAACCCCCTCACCCAATGAAAGACAAAGAAATGTACATATATATACACACGTGGACAAAATTGTTGGTACCCCTCGATTAATGAAAGAAAAACCCACAATAGTAACAAAAATAACTTTAATTTGACAAAAGTAATAATAAATAAAAATTCTATGAAAATGAACAAATGAAAGTCAGATATTGCTTTTCAAACATGCTTCAACAGAATTATTAAAAAAATAAACTCATGAAACAGGCCTGGACAGAAATGATGGTACCCCTGAAAAATGTGACCAAACGGACACGTTAAATCAAGGTGTGTTCACTAATTAGCATCACAGGTGTCTACAATCTTGTAATCAGTCAGTGGGCCTATATATAGGGCTACAGGTAGTCACTGTACTGTTTGGTGACAAGGTGTGTACCACACTCAATATGGACCAGAGGAAGCAAAGGAAAGAGTTGTTTCAGGACATTAGAAAGAAAATTATAGACAAGCATGTTAAAGGTAAAGGTTATAAGAACATCTGCAAGCAGCTTGATGTTCCTGTGACTACAGCTGCATATATTATTCAGAAATTTAAGATCCATGGGACTGTAGCCAACCTCCCTGGACGTGGACGCAGGAGGAAAATTGATGACAAATCAAAAAGACAGATAATACGAATGGTAACAAAAGAGCCAAGAACAACTTCTAAAGAGATTAAAAGTGAACTTCAAGCTCAAGGAACATCAGTGTCAGATCGTACCATCCGTCGATGTTTGAGCCAAGGAGGACACCATTGTTGAAAACAAAACATAAAAAAGCCAGACTGGAATTTGCCAAACTACATGTTGACAAGCCACAAAGCTTCTGGGAGAATGTCCTATGGACAGATGAGACAAAAATGGAACTTTTTGGCAAGGCACATCAGCTCTATGTTCATAGACGGGAAAATGAAGCATATCAAGAAAAGAACACTGTCCCTACTGTGAAACATGGAGAAGGCTCTGTTATGTTCTGGGGCTGCTTTGCTGCATCTGGCACAGGGTGTCTTGAATCTGTGCAGGGTACAATGAAATCTCAAGACTATCAAGGAATTCTAGAGAGAAATGTGCTGCCTAGTGTCAGAAAGCTTGGTCTCAGTCGCAGGTCATGGGCCTTGCAACAGGATAATGACCCAAAACACACATCTAAAAACACCCAAGAATGGCTAAGAGGAAAACACTGGACTATTCTGAAGTGGCCTTCTATGAGCCCTGACCTAAATCCTATTGAGCATCTTTGGAAGGAGCTGAAACATGCCGTCTGGAAAAGGCACCCTTCAAACCTGAGACAACTGGAGCATTCACTGTTGAAGCATGTTTGAAAAGCAATATCTGACTTTCATTTGTTCATATTCATAGAATTTTTATGTATTATTACTTTTGTCAAATTAAAGTTATTCTTGTTACTATTGTGGGTTTTTCTTTCATTAATCGAGGGGTACCAACAATTTTGTCCACGTGTATATATATATATATATATATATATATATATATATATATATATATATATATATATATATATATATATATAAATTTTTTCTTTTCTTTTACAACTGTATATTGTTAAATTTTAATTTTTTAAAATAGATTTTTAAATTTACATTTTTAAACTCAATTTAAAATCTACTCACCTTCTTTGGATATTGTTTTGCCACCATTGCACTTTGTCCCCCAGCACTAAAAATTTAGGCATTCTTGTTTTTTTCCACATCGCTGTTTCTGCAATAAACAGGATAGTGAAGAGTTTAGAGTCCTCACCCTAAAATACGTTGCTGGACTCTATGTTCATATCCATTTCCAACTAGTGAAAATGTTTTTTTTTTTTGCAAGTTAAAATTAATTATTCAAATATAAAGTTTCTGCTCTTACATGTAAGAAATTTAATTAAATTGTCATCAGTCTGAAGCCAATTCGAGCAAGTAATACTTAGAATTTAACATGACAAAATGCCATTTGTACTTCTGAAATTTGACTTAGCACATATTAAATATTCTAAAATCTATTTTAATAACAACATAATAGGCCAAATTGAAACTTTTACTTATTACCATTTTGACTTGCTCAACTTAAAGAAACTGTGGATTAAAAGCTAAAATGGCTTGTTATAACATTATAATATTGTTATGGGTGCTTTAAAAAAAAGTACTGAGGTAGTGTTGCACTTATGCACTGTGAATGTATTTACATGCACAATAATCATATGATCATTTTCTTGATTTTAGCACTTATGGTTCTGTAAGCAACATATTATAAAATCGTACAACATCTTTCTTTAAATCCGATAAAGACAGCTGGATTTTATCCCAAAATTTGGGTTATTCAGTGCATGAATACTCTTAATTTTTCTACATCTGTACATGTGCAGAAACAATCACATACTCAAGACAAGCTTGAAGAGTGGCAGTATTATGTGCAACTTTCAACCATAAAAACTCTCAAATACATAGTTGCCAGTAAATATTTCTAGCTTTTGCATTGGTTGAGATGCATGTGTTATATATTTAGAAAAAAAGATCTGATTCTTGACTGGCTCATGTAGACCTGGAATTTTCCAGCTTATTTTAGAAGTGCATGTAAAGGTCCTGAATGCAATATTGTCAAAATCTGATTTTTTGCAGTTTTCTAAATATTTTGTAAATGCACTGTTAGTGTTTTAACTGAAATAAGTTAATGTAATGTAGTGTCTGAATCACAGGTATGGTGAGTGTTTTGAATCTAACACTAACCACTTAAGCATGACTTCCTGATTACCCCTAAAAAGGCCCTCCTGTTCTGCTTTTCTCAAACCCACAGCTCTGTACTAGGTGACCCTCTCAAACCAGAATGCTGTATAGGTTGCTTTGGTGACCGTTTTATCAGACCTCTGCCTGTACATTCTTCAGATAGTCAGGATTGGCTGAAACCTGTTCTTTATAAGATTGTTATAGAACATTGCTATTTACAACAATGAAACAAAGACAAATTGTGTTGCTGTTGATTTAATTAATGTGGAAAATGTGGAAATATGAATCAGGTAAATTCAGTGCATCACTTTTTTCAGCATAGTAATTTATCTTGATCAAATGCTTCTTTGGAATGGCGTACAGTGCTGGGGCTGTTACTCGGACAAACCCCTGATTTCTGTGCACAGTCATCACCACTAAATCTCTCCCCTTACTAGTTCTTCAGCTTATGAGGTACATAGCAGCTTATCATGATCATCAAAAACTAAAATGACCTCAAAAAACTAAATGAGAGCCCAACACTCTTACTATTCCGATTAACTATAAAGGGCCACCGCTGTACTTCTTCCACATTCATAACTCAGCTGGCAAAACCTAAATGTCATGGTGTGTTCTACAGGGCTGTGATCTCCAGTGCTGGTAAGATCAGACCTCAGCGTACCAGATAACATACAAAAAGAGGACAAAAATAAAAATATATATGCACTACATATCTGACTTTGGTTTCACAGCTGGACACACAATATGCAAACTGTTTTATATCAGTCTGTTTACGTACCCAAATTAAATGAACTAAATGTGACCAAATTAACCAAAGGTGATAAGTGGTTCAGCTCTGAAGAAAAGTCACAGATATATATCCCCTACTATGTCTGTCAGCAGCAACTGACTTTACTAATAGGACCAGTTTTTTATTCAAGCAATAAGCTAAATGACGCTAAGAGAAACACATGCCCTCAAGTTATAAAGCAACAAAGTATGCTTCAGACTTCAGACTTTGACACTTCAGACTTTCGAACAATGAAATGCTTCAGACAAGGCTCCACCTAACTGTCCATACCTTACTAACATTTATCATCCACAAAAGGGATATTTTAAGGAAATAGCACCAGAACTCAATGAATAATTTATTATTAATAACAATCACAATAAACAATTATTATTATTAATAGTAGTAGTAGGAATAGTAGTAGTAGCAGGAGCAGTAGGAGTAGTAGTAGTAGTAGTAGTAGTAGTAGTAGTAGGAGCAGTAGGAGTAGTAGTAGGAGCAGTAGTAGTAGTAGTAGTAGTAGTAGTAGTAGTAGTAGGAGCAGTAGGAGTAGTAGTAGGAGCAGTGGGAGTAGTAGTAGTAGAAGTAGTAGGAGCAGTAGGAGTAGTAGTAGTAGGAGCAGTAGGAGTAGTCATCTTAATATAAAGAGTTCAAGTAGTTCAAAGAGTTCAAGGCCGACTCACTGGGTTTATGACTGGACATGTTAAATATATAACTGTTGTTATGTGTACAAGGCATTTGTCAAAATGATCCAATAGGTAGCTTCTCTTTTTCAGTTAGAAAACAAATATGACCAGGTTCCTGATCTTTTCGAGTCTCTTATGTAGAGTTCTGGACATGCAGCACTCTCTGGTCCAACAGACGCGTGAGAAGCGGCGGGAGGTGTTCACGTTGGTGAAGGAGCGCATCGTGACCACACAGGTCTGCACCATTACTGAAGAGCTGCAGGAGGGGGGCACCTGCGGAGCCTTTCTGGGGCTCCCTTTACCCAAGAAGATTCAGGTCAGAGATACTGAGGGGGGGGGGGGGGGGGGTGCTGGAGCCCATCACGAAATACAGTTCAATGTAATTAAAAAAAGACTTAACTGTGTCAGCCTGATTACCCATAAAATGGGCCACTGTTCTGTTTCTACTATAGCCACTACTCTGGGAACCAAAACTGGAATGGAAAATTTATTGCCTGCACACTAAAAAAAACAAGACAAGTCTATATTGTATATTTATTCCATTTATTCCATTAAATAAAGCCAGACACAAACTGAGCAAACATTTCAGCCTCTTGCTATAATCAGTGCTTATGACGCAACTCTGTCTACCTACTCCTGTTTTTTTAAAGGACCCAAACAAATTATCCTCACCTGTGTGGATTCTGCTGGGGCCTTCTTAAAGTACAACAACTAGAGGAAATACTCAGTTGCATAGATAGAAAACAAATATATGTATATAAGTATATAGAGTACTTCCACTGTAATGTGCACTAAGATAGGACAACAGGTTAATTTCCTTAGGTCATCACTGTCTTTATTCCAGTTTTTTTGCTTATATATGTGCCTCTGTATATGTATATGATGCGTCTGTGTGTGTGTGCATATATGTGTGTATATATACATTCACCGGCCACTTTTTTATGTACACCTGTTCAATTGCTTGTTAACACAGATAGCTAATCAGCCAATCACATGGCTGCAGCTCAATGCATTTAGGCATGTAGAGGTGGTCGAGTCAACTTGCTGAAGTGCAAACCAAGCAACAGAACGGGAAAGAAAGAAGATTTAAGTGACTTTGAATGTTGCATGGTTGTTGGTGCCAGACGGGCTGGTCTGAGTATTTCAGAAACTGCTGATCTACTGGGATTTTCACGCACAGCCATCTCTAGGGTTTACAGAGAATGGTCAGAAAAAGAGAAAATATCCCGTGAGCGGCAGTTGTGTGGATGGAAATGCCCTGTTAATGTGAGAGGTCAGAGGAGAATGGGCAGACTGTTTCATGGTGATATAAAGGCAACAGTAACCAAATAACCAAGCAGAATATCTGAGGAATGTTTCCAACAAGTTGTTGAAAGTATGCCACGAGGAATTAAGGCAGTTCTGAAGGCAAAAGGGGGTCCAACCTTTTACTAGCATATTAGTATACCTAATAAAGTGGCCACTGAGTTGTGTGCACACAATGTGCGTGTGTGTGTGTATATATATATATATATATTATACACACTGCTCAAAAATAAAGGGAACACTCAATGAAATGAATGAAATATTCTCATTGAATACTTTGTTCTGTATAAAGTTGAATGTGCCGACAACAAAATCACATCACATACACATACACAGACACACACACACAGTTCATGTACAGTGCGAAGAGTCCTTCTGTGTACCTCTGTAAAGGACACAGTGATAATCAGTATATCTTTTGAACAGAGTAATATTTTATAATAAAAAAGGACTGTTTTAGAAAACATATTTTTCCTCATAATAACCCAAGTAAAGATTAGCATAATCAGGGTCCATAGTGGACCCCATAGCATTGCTGTAATTAATATCTGTAATAAATTCAGTAGGGAGACCATTGTCATCATTACATTGACTAAGAAAATGTTTTGACTAAGAAAATGTTTTGACTAAGAAAATGCTTTGATCATTGTGTTGTACTTTAAAATGATTTTGGATATATTTGTTTTCTATCTATACAACTGAGTGTATCCCCTAGTTGTTGTTCTGTCACTTTAAGAAGGCCCCAGAAGAATTTATACAGGTGAGGATAACTTGTTTGGGTCTTTAAAAAAGGGGCTAATAGAGCTGCTTCATGATTATAGTAAAAGACTGAAATATTTGCTGAGTTTATGTCTGGCTTTTTGTTCTCTATATACATTACATCTCTATATATTTGTTCACTATATACATTAAGGAAGATGTATAGGAGCCCAGAAACAAAGCCAGAGGTTACAGAGAACCTAAGACGTGAAGAGGTCAGCCTGGAGGAGTGGTGTAGGATCACTGCATTGTTATTAATGCAATCCTCCTGAAGAAATGATTCCTTGAAGAAAATAGTTTATCCTTTTTATGGGAGAATGGGCAAATACTTTGACACATTTGTTTTATGTTCAAAGAACTGTATTTGCATCAACAATTTATATTCTGCTCTGTCGTATATAACATTTTAGTTATAATTCTAAACTACTTTTTTATTCTAGACTCATTTATAATGCATGGTCTTACCTGTAGACTTTTAGTCTCCTTTTTTTGATTTGTCTACAGGTGTCTGTGAAGAATGGCAGCCACCAGTCTGACAGTAATGTTTCAGTAGAAATCCCTGCCAAGACGGCCCTCGCTTATTGTGTGATTGATCTCAACGTGAAGTCCACAGGTCATTTTGGTAATGTGTTTTTGCTCGGTTACATTTAAAGTCAAACTGCAGAGTACTGAATAGAAATTTTGGAACAGACATAAAAAGATAAATTTCATGCTAATGTCATACCATGGCAGTTTGATTACAATTACGACAAAGATACATGTTAGAATGACAAATTAGTTTGCACTTCAGTCAATTCCATGTATGGTGGTACACCATTTACTCTGTATTCA
This sequence comes from Pygocentrus nattereri, assembly GCF_015220715.1. Lineage (NCBI taxonomy): Eukaryota > Metazoa > Chordata > Actinopteri > Characiformes > Serrasalmidae > Pygocentrus > Pygocentrus nattereri. The sequence continues at coordinate 15,617,106 of NC_051213.1, forward strand.
GACCTTTAGAAAAACCTAAATGCAGTAAAGTGCACAGTTTTGGTCTGACCACTGCAGCCTTGTGTCCACAGAGCTGTGCCTGCTGCCAGACACATATGGTGGCTTTGTGGTTGACGGGTCAGAGAAGACATGTGAGAACAAGGTCTATGCAACACCACCTGAACCACCAAACAAGCAGCTGCAGAGAGGTAAGAGCTGGATTGGGGAGATGAGAGTTATGGAGAGCTATGGTATGGAGAGTTACTCGTAAACAAGGCTGTATAATTAATCCCATATGAGCATCACAATGTTGAGCTCTGCAGTTCTGTGAAGAGCACATTTAATTTAGCAGCATTCCAGTTTTATCACAGTCACAGCAGTTACGAATAGCACTTTTTGCTCAGTGAGTAGTTTAACAAATCAGAGGTATTTTCACTACATTTGCTCAGAGCACACCGTACAAAGGCCCAGAAGTACTGCCTCCGCACATGGATGCCACGTGTTGTACAGATTTGTTCCTATTATACAGTGTGTGCCAGACTGTCCTAAAAACTGTTACAGTTTATTACCACAATAATTAAGGTGACTGCGATTATCACTTTAACCAGAATAATGCAGTCTTGTGATTTAGTTCTGGCTAGTTTTATTCTACCATGCCTAATGGGCAAAATGTACTGGTGCATATTAAATCACTATTTTATAGCCTCCCACTACAAAGCTTTTTAAGAGCCTTCCTACAGTAAAAAGCCAAATGAAACTGTTAGGGCAGCCTTCTCTATTCAAACCATTTAAATCCTACATTCAGCTGATACAAGAAACACTAGCAGTGGCTTTCTCTCTTTCTCTCTCTCTCTTCCTCTCTCAGAGTTGGATAAACTGCAGTCCCAGTTTACCTTACTGTCAGGGCTTCCTGCCAGCATGCGCTCGAGCCTCTTCCAACAGCTAACTCTCCTCCTGAAGGACAAAACAGCCATCAGTGCACTGGACCTTGCAGTAAGTAAAAATAGGGCATTTTTATGCTAATCAAAGAGGAATATTTAATTATGCATGTTTTGAAATAAGTACCATTACTGAGTCACAAAAAAAAGCCAAAAACAAACAAACAAAAAAAAACCCTAGCATACAGTGTGCATGTGCTGCTGTGAGTCTGAAATAGTACAACCCCAATTCCAGTGAAGTTGGGACGTTGTGTAAAACAAATAAAAACAGAATACGATGATTTGCGAATCCTTTTCAACCTGTATTCAATTGAATACACTACAAAGACAAGATATTTAATGTTCAAATGGATAAATTTTATTGTTTTTTTCAAATATTCTCTCATTTTGAATTTGACGCCTGGAACATGTTCCAAAGAAGTTGGGACAGGGGCATGTTTACCACTGTGTTACATCACCTTTCCTTTTAACAACACTCAATAATGTTTGGGAACTGAGGACACTAATTGTTGAAGCTTTGTAGGTGGAATTTTTTGCCGTTCTTGCTTGATGTACAACTTCCATTGCTCAACAGTCCGGGTCTCCATTGTCGTATTTTGTGCTTCATAATGCGCCACACATTTTCAATGGGAGACAGATCTGGACTGCAGGCAGGCCAGTCTAGTACCCGCATTCTTTCACTACGAAGCCACTCTGTTGTAACACGTGCATAATGTGGCTTGGCATTGTCTTGCTGAAATAAGCAGGGACATCCCTGAAAAAGGCGTTGCTTGGATGGCAGCATATGTTGCTCCAAAACCTGTATGTACCTTTCAGCATTAATGATGGCTTCACAGATGTGCAAGTTATCCCTGCCATGGGCACTAACACACCCCCACACCATCAGAGATGCTGGCTTTTGAACTTTGCGCTGATAACAATCCGGACAGTCCTTTTCCTCTTTGGCCTGGAGGACACGACATCCACGATTTCCAAAAACAGTTTGAAATGAGGACTCGTCAGACCACAGGACACTTTTCCACTTTGTGTCAGTCCATCTCAGATGAGCTCGGGCCCAGAGAAGCCGGCGGCGTTTCTGGGTGTTGTTGATATATGGCTTTTGCTTTGCATGGCAGAGTTTTAACTTGCACTTGTAGATGGAGAGACGAACTGTGTTCACTGACAATGGTTTTCTGAAGTGTTCCTGAGCCCATGTGGTAATATCCGTTACAGAATGATGTCGGTTTTTAGTGCAGTGCTACCTGATGGATCGAAGGTCACGGGCATTCACCGTTGGTTTTCTGCCTTGTTTGCAGAGTTTTCTCCAGATTCTCTGAATCTTTTGATGATATTATGGACTGTAGATGATGAAATCCCTAAATTCCTTGCAATTGCACATTGAGAAACATTGTTCTCAACAATGTTGTTCACAAAGTGGTGAACCTCGCCCCCTCCTTGCTTGTGAATGACTGAGCCTTTCAGGGATGCTCCCTTTATAGCCAATCATGACACTCACCTGTTTCCAATTGACATGTTCACCTGTGGAATGTTCCAAACAGGTGTTTTTTGAGCATTCCTCAAACTTCCTAGTCTTTTCTTGCCCCTGACCCAACTTCTTTGGAGCATGTTGCAGGCATCAAATTCAAAATGAGATAATATTTGCAAAAAACAATAAAGTTTATCCGTTTGAACATTAAATATCTTGTCTTTGTAGAGTATTCAATTGAATATAGGTTGAAAAGGATTTGCAAAGGATTGTAGGTTGAAAAGGATTTGTTTTTATTTGTTTTACACAACGTCCCAACTTCATTGGGTTGTAAAAATCAGAGGTGTCGTTCCATTTTATGGACATTTTTTTGGACCGTGTCATACGTCTTTATGTATTAACATCACACACAGAGCCTCAGAAAGAAGGTTTGGCTCAATGTTTAGGTCTCAAATGCAAAATCAACATTATACTGATGAAGATATGATGACAATAGTAGGAAATTTACTGAACCCCAACAACCAAGATCAAGATCTTCAAATCCCCAAACCTCACAAACTGTTGCTTTATTGGCTTGAGTTTTTTACAGAACTATGTTAACTCCTTAAATGACCTGGACTGACCAGTGGGTCCAAAGTTTTATTCCACACTTGTATAACCTAAGAATAAGCCAGTTTGTGCTGTAGTCCATGTGGTTCTTGATTAAAAAGTATGTAATAAACCTTAGTTAAATTAAGGGTGCACACTGCAGTTGAAGTCCCTTAATTTCCCTTAAAGTGTAGCTACGATGAAACAGCTGTTATCATGACATTAACATATGAACAGCCTATGAATTCCTTATGTATGTGATGGGTTTATGTCATGTTCCCACAGTTAGAGGATTTGTATAGTGGTAAGAAGCCTGACCTCAACACCTTGGACAATGCTGCCTCTCTGAAGGCAGCCGTGCAGACCACGATAGAGCTGCTGCAGGGCAGTAAAGGTGCAGATCAGGCTCCCCTGAAAAGCACTTCTTCTGAAGAACAGCTCGAGCCCTCTGCCCTCACTGCCACCCATGTCATCACAAGTGCCTTAGAGGGTGAGTATGGAGCAAGTAAAAAGAAATTGTGCCAGTAAACTATAAGCCTTTTTTTTTCCACTGTAGAGCAGAATATTTACCATGGTCATCACAGACTCGTGTGAACAGTTTCTGTTTCTTTTCCCATCTGCTGCGCTGCTAAATCAGGACTACAAAATACCTAAGAAAACTATGGTGGGGACAGGAAGTGAAGCAGTGCATCAACAGTGGTCTTTCATATATGTAATATTCAGAGTTGTGCAGAATACAGGGTGATTCAAAAAGATTCATTCGATTTCAAAGCACCATATTTTTACAACAGTGAGGCACCTAGAAACCAATCACATACCAACTGAAAGAGGGGGTCATGGAGTTTCTGACTGTCACCGGAAGATGGCTCCCTTCAGTCAGCAAGGAGATGAGCCCCTGAGCAGAAAGCGTTTTGCGTTCTCTACTTCAATAGGAGTGAATCCGTCATAACTGTGCAACGTGATTTTCAACAACAGTGAGCCTCCAGCAGCTCAGAGCATTCGCCAATGGTTCCACAGCACTGGATGATGTCCGAAATTGCATTGAAAGAGCTGTGAGTAGTGACATTCGACATGCTCAATCGAGTATGGGGTGAATTTGACTATGGCGTTGATGCTGTCCCTACAGCTGGAGGAGCTTCATATTGCGCACTTGTAAAATTACATAATAAACTTTATGCTCATTTAAATAATTTACAATTTACGGCATTGTTCTGTAATGATTTGCAAGTGAAATAAATCATTTTGATATCGGATGAATCTTTTGGGAACACCCTGTACTTTGAAAAAGTTGTGATGGCTGATTAGTGAATACATTTAGGACATTAATGTATTCTATTACAACACAAAAAATAATGCATTTAGCATATATTTAGACTACATTTACAATATCAACAAAGCTCATGGGCAAAAAGTTTGCTGTTTTCAATTTTACCCATTATTCACACTATTCCTCGCTGTTACTGCTTAGTAGTTTTTTCTTCATGGAATGATTTAAATGTTTGATGAATGGTGAGTGTATATTCATAAATATTATTTAGTAACAATTCAGAAAATGAGCAAGTTTAATTATAAAGTGGGTGGCTATGTGATTTTCAGTTACTGATGCATGTAACCTCACCAACACCAAAGCTTAGCTCATCACTACTGAGGATCAGATCAGTCTTTATCAAGTCAACTTATGCTTTAACATTTCATAGTTTGTAAAGAAGCCATTTGTTGAGCTCCTCTTTAGATTCCATCTAACAAGCATATTTGCTGCAGGCCGTGCACAGATTTTAAACTAGTCAATGAACAACCTTTAAAAGGATGTAGTGTTTAATATAAAATATTCCACAAAAATAGTCAAAACTTTAGAAAGTACTCTGACTACTGTATTTTCTAAATATAATATGAGCTGAATACACAATTTCTGTATTCTGAATACAGTCCCAATGCTTGTATTATATATTTGCGTTATATCCCAATCCAGTGCTTCATTAAATTATGCTCATTATGTAATTGATATTAACAAGTCTCTGTGGTGGCTGTGAAGGTGTCAAGGAAAAATATGGACCCAAGAAATTCTTTTTACTTTTTATTGTTTTTATGTTTATGTGAATTGTGAATATGACTTCATTCTAATGTACACTGCTCAAAAAAATAAAGGGAACACGTAAACAACACAATATAACTCCAAGTAAATCAAACTTCTGTGAAATCAAACTGTCCACTTAGGAAGCAACACTGATTGACAATCAATTTCACAGCTGTTGTGCAAATGGAATAGACAAGAGGTGGAAATTATTGGCAATTAGCAAGACACACTCAATAAAGGAGTGGCTCTGCAGGTGGGGACCACAGACTACTTCTCAGTACCTTTGCTTTCTGGCTGATGTTTTGGTCACATTTGAATGTTGGTGGTGCTTTCACACTCGTGGTAGCATGAGACGGACTCTACAACCCACACAAGTGGCTCAGGTAGTGCACCTCATCCAGGATGGCACATCAATGCGAGCTGTGGCAAGGTTTGCTGTGTCTGTCAGCGTAGTGTCCAGAGGCTGGAGGTGCTACCAGGAGACAGGCCAGTACACCAGGAGACGTGGAGGAGGCCGTAGGAGGGCAACAACCCAGCAGCAGGACCGCTACCTCCGCCTTTGTGCAAGGAGGAACAGGAGGAGCACTGCCAGAGCCCTGCAAAATGACCTCCAGCAGGCCACAAACGGTTAGAAACCGACTCCATGAGGATGGTATGAGGGCCCGACGTCCACAGATGGGGGTTGTGCTCACAGCCCAACAACCCGATACTTGGCATTTGCCAGAGAACACCAGGATTGGCAAATTCACCACTGGCGCCCTGTGCTCTTCACAGATGAAAGCAGGTTCACACTGAGCACGTGATAGACGTGATAGAGTCTGGAGACGCCGTGGAGAGCGATCTGCTGCCTGCAACATCCTTCAGCATGACCGGTTTGGCAGTGGGTCAGTAATGGTGTGGGGTGGCATTTCTTTGGAGGGCCGCACAGCCCTCCATGTGCTCACCAGAGGTAGCCTGACTGTCATTAGGTACCGAGATGAGATCCTCAGACCCCTTGTGAGACCATATGCTGGTGCGGTTGGCCCTGGGTTCCTCCTAATGCAGGACAATGCTAGACCTCATGTGGCTGGAGTGTGTCAGCAGTTCCTGCAAGATGAAGGCATTGAAGCTATGGACTGGCCCGCTCGTTCCCCAGACCTGAATCCGATTGAGCACATCTGGGACATCATGTTTCGTTCCATCCACCAACACTACATTGCACCACAGACTGTCCAGGAGTTGGCGGATGCTTTAGTCCAGGTCTGGGAGGAGATCCCTCAGGAGACCATCCGCCACCTCATCAGGAGCATGCCCAGGTGTTGTAGGGAGGTCATACAGGCACGTGGAGGCCACACACAATACTGAGCCTCATTTTGACTTGTTTTAAGGACATTACATCAAAGTTGGATCAGCATGTAGTGTGTTTTTCCACTTTAATTTTGTGTGTGACTCCAAATCCAGGCCTCCATTGGTTAATAAATTTGATTTCCATTGATTTTTGTGTGATTTTGTTGTCAGCACATTCAACTTTGTACAGAACAAAGTATTCAATGAGAATATTTCATTCATTCAGATCTAGGATGTGTTATTTGAGTGTTCCCTTTATTTTTTTGAGCAGTGTATATTGTGATAAACTCACTGCCATGGTAGTTTAAAAATTTGCTTAGATGCCTAAAACTTTCACACAGTACTGTGTGTGTGTTTGTTTATTTATTTATATATTTATATATATATATATATATATATATATATATATATATATATATATATATATATATATATATATATATATATATATATATATATATAAAACCCACACACACACGGATGCTATGAAAGTATGGTTTGCTCTTTTTTTGTCATATCCTGTAAAGTTGCAGTCGTCATAATAAAATACAAGTTATATAAAGAATTGGTTTCTTCTAGAGATGACCGATTCCACTCTGTCAGCGCTCGAGTCCTGCTCCTCACCCTCCTCCATACAGGCACTGCACTCCCTGGTGAGCACTGTCTCTCTTCTAGAACCAGTATAATTTTTTGTGAAGATCTCTTCATTTTATTTAGATTTACTATTTAATGGCTGTGTTACTTTATATTATAACACAGGTGCAGAATGTAGTAGAAAACCGGAAGTGTTCCCTAAAGGACAGCAGCCTGGCAGTGTTAGCTGAAGAGGATACATACAGCAAAGTCAAAGAGCTCTTTGGCTCCTCCAACATCACACTGTGTAAAGAGGAAGACACAGTCTGTGCGGAGATCGGCAGCCATCAGGGACATGTTCTTCTCATCCTGTGCATTGCTATCTGTGGTCTGGCCTCTTTAGTGACCCCCGTCTGACTGGGTGACTGTTGGAAAATGCACATCACATTACCAACAACAAATCTCTGTAAATGTGAATGCTTTAAAATAGACCCATAAGCTTACCTTTTCCCCAAAAAATAGATTTAACAAGTCATTTCACAAGGATTGATAAAATGTAAGACAGCCAATAACTAAAATCCAGTTGCTAATTTGTAATCTGAAGGTTTTGTAATGGAATTTATATACTGAATTTTATACTGTAAGAAACTTTTACTAGTTAAATAATGCTTTGTTTATTATTGTGTTATTATGCATTTCTACAGTAAACATTACAAGTCCACACTTTCCTTAACACTGAATTGTAAATTTTTATTATAATTATTATTATTATTAAGAGAACTTCCTGCTCAAGAGATGTGCTCTACTGCAATATTTTTATAAGAAGTGTGTCAGTTTAAAGTTTGCAGGCAGAAAATTTATCCTTGCCTTAGGGCTACACCAAAATGCCTGGGCCAAAAATGGTTTGTTTGTTTAAATAAATAAATAAATAAAAATCTATGCCTTTGATCAAAAGAGAAAAATGGCTAAACAAAATTTGACTGGGAAAAAAAAAAAACTCAAAATGAATTAAAAAAAAATATATATAGATGTCAGATGTCAGTCCAGCATGTCCTTTTAGTGAATCACTGTTTTCCCTGGCTGTATGTGTGTGGACAGATGTAGACAGATTTAGACACACACACCTCTGTAGTGCTAGCCCCAATTTTTGGGGTTACACAAAAAGTATGGTTTGTAACATTGGCCATTTAGCCTACATGTGATGAGAGTTACAAAAAAAAAAAATCAAATTAATTTAATGAACAGTTAATGTCAAAAACACAGGTTTGTTATTGTAAAATATGCGTAAGTGTACATAACAGAGACAGAAAAGCAACAAACACAGGATTCTCAATCTCTGCTACATTGTAGTTTAGTATTTTCCTTTTAACACAACTCTGTTCAACTCCAAAGATAATGAACAGGAGCTTAAAAGGGTGCACTGCAGTTGAGAGGTTATTAAATACTGCAGTGCTGTGGCCCAACAGGAATTTAGTTTGAGAACCTCAGTCAAAGATTCAACACTGAACAGTAATAAATTACCAATTATCATATTCAATAGCTGAATCACTACAGCACACTGTTCCTACCATAATAGTCTGACACGGTTTCATCTTAATTGTTAGGTTCATCTTCCTAAAATGGGTGTTACTCCCAGTTATTTACTTTTACATATGAGATTTTGGGTAGCTCAACAGACCACAGTTAAGGGAGCTTCTCATTATATTTTGTTATCAGTACAAGAAAAAATAATTCTTTGGGCTTCATGTCAAAACCGGTATCAAAAACATTCAATATGAGATCTTTAAATGTGAGCAATTATGTGAATAACTGCACCTCTTGGGTGGGTCAAATAAAGGGTGGAAGATGAACAGTTTCAGACTATCAGGGCAGAATCACTCCTTACTGCCACAAGGAGTACAGGGATGGTGTGAATGTGCCATATGGACATCCAAACACAGCAAAGAGTACAAGGTAAGTCAGTTCTTGTTAAAAATAATAATAAATTTAAAAAAAACAGCTCTAATTCAATGATGAACCTTATGTCACTTCTCCCAAAAGCAGTATTTACTAAAGATGATCATTGTGACAGCAGTGGAAGTTGAAAGTGTTAACAGCTTACATTTTGCATGCCTCTGAAGTGGCAGAGATGAATACTGTGTTCCTCTCAGTATGGTGACCCCACCCACCCAAAACTGCACTAAATGAACAGACACTGTACAGTGCCAAGCTGATTAGTGCTAATGATACAACATGAGTAAAATCTATGGGGCTTGTTATACCTTAGAACAATGAAACAGTGGGTCAAATCATTTTCTACTTATCTCACCACAAAAAGCCAAAAGCAGAACAAATTACATTCTTCCTTATGTTGTAGTTGTGTCTGTGAGCAGCATGTTTACTGTCACTGTGGTAACAAGACCTCTGGTAACTTTAAAGGAAAAAGGGAAAAAAGTTCACTTGACTTTAATGTAACAAAATTTTATTCCCACTCATTTTGGACCATTTCTGTTGGTCCAATCATCATAAAATGTTCACACAATGTAAGTAAAGAATAGCTAGTATTTTTAAATGAACACCAAAAAAAAAAGTTTTGTTTTTTTTAAAAAAACGAGGTTGTGATACAACAGAGATCAATGAGATGAGAGCAGCACTAAAGCAATCCAGTACCAAGAGTTTTCTCAAGAAATCGCAACAATGAATTTTGCTTCAGCTTCTCCTTATATATACAAAACTACTTGGAACACCCTGGAAATATATAGTTTGGATAGTAACATAAGAAATAGTTTGTCTTAAGATGTGTTCTGCTGGTAGAAAGTTTTTTTTTTTTCTAAAAATCAATAAATAAGTACACTTCCCTTCTGTTTCTCATGGTTGGTGCAGCTTTGCATAGCAGGTTTGGACCTCAGGGCCATGGTGAGCCACCCTGGCCACTGTCAGTCCTGCCGTGGTCCATGACACCAGCGATGATGAGAATGAGGATGATGACAGTGATGTTGGAACCCATGGTCCGCTGCACTGTTCAGTAAACCCAGTTAACAGGTACCCATTGAGGCTCTGAGCACAACTGCTCCACAGCAGCCTGCAGTTTCTCAAAAGCCTTATCTAGATTATCATTCACTATTGTAAAGTCAAAGTAATGGCTATATGCCCGTTTGATCCTGGCACTTTCGTCCACTGTTTTCTTTAAGTCTGTTTCCTAAAAGACAGAGAGGCAAATATTAGTCTGTTTCTTTTAGAATAAAAGAATGGGTGACCTTTAATAATTAATTGTTTTGACTGTAAGTGGTTTCTTGTGTCTTGGCTGGAGAACAATATTCAGAGGAGGAAGAGATGAGACTGACCGTGAGTAGTTTAGTGGTGATCCCTGCATCCACCACAGCTTTGTGCATGGCCCTTAGTGTGTCCAGCTCAGGAGCAGCGATGAAGACCACAAATGGCATGAATTCCGCCGTTCTCAGCACCTTCAGTGCCTGAGGCACACATTCAGGAGGGAAATGTCACGACTATTTATTACGGCAATATTATCTGTCAGCAGGAAAGACCTGCTTGACCTAGCTGATTAATCCGGTCTGGCACTTTATATGACGTTGGCTTTTAGAACCACATGGAAGACAGTTGCTGAATCTCAAACGGATCATGAATTAATAGCTTGTACACCCAAATATTGCATTATATGTCAAATAGGAAGCCATTTATATTCAGTCAAAGCTGCCAGTCTCCCTTTCTAACATTTAATACACTATTTGGATGTAGAAGCCAGATTTTAATTACCTATGCAGTGCCAGGAATTCACAAATCATCTTCATTACAAACCCTTTCCAGTAAGCACTGAGTATAGATCTTTATCACAGCATACTGACCCATCCATCATAAACTCTCATCTCAAATGGAGACAAAGAAATATAGTTTTAATGAGATGTAGCAAATAAATAAATAAATTAAAAGTTCATTTTGACTGCATATAATAACCACTCAATGCACAAAAACATGCATGCTCTCCTCACCTGTGGGTTGACATCCAGAATGCAGGTGCGTCCTGTGCGTACGACCTCATGGATGGAGTCGATTTTGGTACCGTACAAGTTTCCATCATACTCTCCATGCTCAAGGTAGCGGCCGGCCTTAATGTCCGCCTCCATCTCAGCTCTGGACACAAAGCAATACGACTGACCATCCTTCTCCTCTTCACGTGGGCGTCGAGACGTGACTGAGTTGACGAAGAGAGCAATAGAGACAAATGAGGGTTTAATATTTCACCACAATTTCACTTGAAGACTACAGCACTGCAAAGTCTAAAAGGTAGTACTTTGTGGCTATGCATGAAGTAAAAAGCCAGTAAGAAGTTGCACATTACAGTACTTTCACCACATTCATTGAACTTTAATTTTGGAACAAAATTTGTAGATGATGTGTGCAGTCATAACTGTCTGTAAAATGAGTATTTTACTATTATATTTATAAATTAATATTATATATTGTACTAATATAGCATTATATATTATACAGACTTGGATCACGGCTCAGCCAACCAGATTTTTAGGACAATAACTGTTTCATTTTGACCAGTTTGACCAGCAAGCACTTGGAGGAGTGTTTAATCCACCCAGAGGTAATGAACTCACAGGGTACAGTGGTGCCAAAGCGTAAAGGGTTCAGCACAATCAGCCTGTTCTTCAGACTTCTGCGTCCCACCCCCTGAGCACCTATCAGAACCAACGTCTTCCTCTGGAATGGAGGCATCCGGGCTACCTCCTCATAGATCTGTAGTTCATGCCGGTCAAATTCTGAAGGAGGGAGAGGGAGTAAATGAGAGCAGAAAGGAAGGGGCAAGAGAGGAGTAAATAAAAGACAGAAAGAAAATATGAGCATGTAGAAGTGAATGTGTGGGCTTTGGTATTCTAAAGCACACTTTTCCCAGTGTTTTCATAAGATATATGAAGAAATGTCCAGGTTGCCCTAACCTGCATTCTTTGCTGTCAGGTACATCATTTTCTTTTTTTTTCTTTTTCCAGTTATTGTCCCACAGAGAATTCCTGAAAAACACATACATCATTTGATAGTAAGTCCATGTCTTCACAGACATAAAGATCACCTGGTCAAATTCACACTGCCTTGTGCGTTTATCACAGCACTTTAGATATTATTTTTAAGAGATTATTTTAGTTTTAAAGGTGCACATAGAAGCTGCATTCATACTGTACCAGATCCATCCTGGTCTCTTCGTACAAATGCTTTCCTCTTTTCTTCCAAATACTGGCTTGGGATGAGTCCAGTCTTGCCACCAACAACACTACATGCCTAAGGGACAAACAGCACTACATTAGCCTGAACACCAAGGCAATGAGTTTCAACTTAACTATGCTAATATTTTATTTAAAAAAAAAAGAAAGCAATTCTGGAAGTGTTTATGGTTTGTAAATTTACTATAAAAAAATACTATAAAATATATATACTATATTTTGGTTATTTACTACTAAACAAATCAGTTGCACCATTTTTATATGATTATGTAATCACAAATCTTTAAGTGACATAAGGTAGTTCACAAGAAGCTTCAAAAGATGTAAATATAAACAAAAAGGTTCAGAAATTGAGTTGTACTACCAACCTGCCACCAGTTGGGGTCCTCCCTGTTCACTATGTGCAGAATCTCTCCTTTAGAGAAGGCCAGTCCAGCCTCTTTACATGGGATTAGATTGTCTGTGTCAGGGTTATAGTTGAAATGAGGTCTCAAATACACCTGAAGAAGAAAAGGCATTAGAAACAACTTTTTTTTTATTTTAGAGCAAGTATGAAATACCTGAAGTAGATAAAATCTTAAAAATAACGAAACATGAAATACAAAGACACAATCACAGAATGAAGTCTGAAAGATGACCGAGGCTGAAAAGACTATTGGCTAACATCTGCACAAGCTGTCTTTGTTTATGGAGCAGATGGTCTGTGTGAGTGGGCGTGTTTATGGTGAGGGGTTGTATAATTCCCATCAAAGATTTCATTTTATCAAATCTGTCATGTGTGTTAAGGCTAAAGAAAATTTTATGCTGATTTTAAGACAATTCAAGCACTAGTTTTTGTTAATTTAATTCAATTTAACTCATTACTGACCTTCTTTATCAGACAGCATAAAATAAAATATCTAATGCATTTGACTGAGACAGGAATAGCCTACAAAAAGAATCACAAATTAATTCTAGAAAACATTAAGGGAAATATCACAGGAATTTTAACCCAGTCTCCACAGAAACTACTTTGTACATCACATAGCCTTGTGCTAAGCTGCAGATGTCCATGTTAACACAAAATGCATAGCATGTTTTCACAAGAAATATTTATAGGCTTTCTAATCTCGGCCCCTGATGCTGTGTGTACTGTCAACATACAGACCTTGCCTGTTCTGCAAACACAGTGAAATAGAGCAAAGTGCACTTAAGTATGAGAAAATCACTCTACTAACTCTCTTATGTTAAAGTACAGTTCTCCTGTTTGTGACTATTCTGGTGGTGCTTCCCATCACTGAACTGTATGTGTGTGTATGTGTGTGTGTGTGTGTCATACAGGTTTGACTATCACATGCAGAAACATTCAGAAAGAATGCATTTGCATGTTTTATACAGATTTAGACCAAACACTTAAAGAGCATTTTTCTACAAGAAAATTACAGGCCTCAGTTAGCCTATTTCAGTCTCTCACCAGACTCCTTAGAGAGAGTGTGTGCATGTATATATAAGTGTGTGTGTATATGTGTGTGTGTGCGTGCATGTGTCCGTCCATGTCCCTCTCTCTAGCTCTCTCCTCCAACCTGCCCTAGATAGCACAGAACGTGTTATTAATAGGGCTCGGCAGGCTCAGTTTCAGTCCGGTGGCATTCTGAGTCACCCTGAGGGCAAGCCTCTCTTCCTCCTTAGTGACAGGAAGGAGCAGCCCACTACTTCACTACTGCATCCACTTCACAGCCAACTAAGGAGAACACAGCCAAATCTGGCAGAAGACTGGACTGTGGTCAAAAATCACAGATGTACACTCATGTGTAACAGTTAAGATAAGCTTTCAATCTTTAGGTCCTCTCCCTCTCTAATGCCAACACACTGCAGAGAAGGAATTACTCTAAACTGCAGATGGGACACATTTTGTACTTTGGGCAGAAACTACACTGCTCAAAAAAATAAAGGGAACACTCAAATAACACATCCTAGATCTGAATGAATGAAATATTCTCATTGAATACTTTGTTCTGTACAAAGTTGAATGTGCTGACAACAAAATCACACAAAAATCAATGGAAATCAAATTTATTAACCAATGGAGGCCTGGATTTGGAGTCACACACAAAATTAAAGTGGAAAAACACACGACACGCTGATCCAACTTTGATGTGATGTCCTTAAAACAAGTCAAAACGAGGCTCAGTATTGTGTGTGGCCTCCACGTGCCTGTATGACCTCCCTACAACGCCTGGGCATGCTCCTGATGAGGTGGCGGATGGTCTCCTGAGGGATCTCCTCCCAGACCTGGACTACAGCATCCGCCAACTCCTGGACAGTCTGTGGTGCAACGTGGCGTTGGTGGTTGGAGCGAGACATGATGTCCCAGATGTGCTCAATCGGATTCAGGTCTGGGGAACGGGCGGGCCAGTCCATAGCTTCGATGCCTTCATCTTGCAGGAACTGCTGACACACTCCAGCCACATGAGGTCTAGCATTGTCCTGCATTAGGAGGAACCCAGGGCCAACCGCACCAGCATATGGTCTCACAAGGGGTCTGAGGATCTCATCTCGGTACCTAATGGCAGTCAGGCTACCTCTGGCGAGCACATGGAGGGCTGTGCGGCCCTCCAAAGAAATGCCACCCCACACCATTACTGACCCACTGCCAAACCGGTCATGCTGAAGGATGTTGCAGGGCTCTGGCAGTGCTCCTCCTGTTCCTCCTTGCACAAAGACGGAGGTAGCGGTCCTGCTGCTGGGTTGTTGCCCTCCTACGGCCTCCTCCACATCTCCTGGTGTACTGGCCTGTCTCCTGTTAGCGCCTCCAGCCTCTGGACACTACGCTGACAGACACAGCAAACCTTGCCACAGCTTGCATTGATGTGCCATCCTGGATGAGCTACACTACCTGAGCCACTTGTGTGGGTTGTAGAGTCCGTCTCATGCTATCACGAGTGTGAAAGCACCACCAACATTCAAAAGTGACCAAAACATCAGCCAGAAAGCAGAAAGGTACTGAGAAGTGGTCTGTGGTCCCCACCTGCAGAACCACTCCTTTATTGAGTGTGTCTTGTTAATTGCCAATAATGTCCACCTGTTGTCTATTCCATTTGCACAACAGCTGTGAAATTGATTGTCAATCAGTGTTGCTTCCTAAGTGGACAGTTTGATTTCACAGAAGTTTGATTTACTTGGAGTTATATTGTGTTGTTTAAGTGTTCCCTTTATTTTTTTGAGCTGTGTATAATTGCTTCAGAATTTCAGTGCTAACTCTCAGTCTGAGTCCCTTCTCCAGCTGGAGCAACCTTTGCAGAGATGGAACTAGCAAAAATCATACTTTTATGTGGGACGTTTCTTGTTCAGGCAAGTATATAAAGCGGAAATGAAAAGGTATTATTTGGCAAGGAAAAATATAAAAATAAATGTCTTTTGGCCACAAATGAAGTTGTTCACGTATGTTTGATGTTCGCTTGATTAGTTTTGCACTGAAGTTACAAAGCAAATTAATCTAATAAGTAATGAAAGCATAAATAGCCAGCCCATTAAGGGTCATGAAATTTTAGCTGACAATTAATTGTGAAATAAATAACTACAATTAGCAACTGCTTTTTTGTTCATTGTTGGAAACTAATAAAATACAAGCCTAACGTGGTTAAATTGACTGATTAGCCATCTTACTTGCTAGCTGTGTTTACTTGGCATTTGTTGTACTGTCAAATCAATACTGTGCATGCACATTCACACAAATTTCTACAGTTACACAGAATTATGCATACAGTCAAGCAAAGTAACATGTTTGTCATAAGAGTGAAAATATAAATAAAAAATTATTTTAAAAATGTCTTCCATTTATGTGTGCACTCTGCATTTATCAAGCATTTCACAATGGCTTTGAATGTGGTTTGGTAAGTCTGATTTCAGAGCTAGAACCATCAGGATTACGACTGATGTTCTGATGTGCCACATCATTGATTTTAGCTTTATAAGTTAATGATTCATTGCCAGTTAATAATGCTCAGTTACTGATAAAGAATTTGCCAAAATTTGCATCTCTTGCACACTGTATAGATAAAAGTATTAGTAGCAGCCTTTGTTAGGCCTGAATTTTGCCAGCCCTTTCATGTATTTGTATGAAATTACTACATTTAACTTGGAAATTGGAAAAACTTGCCAATTTGATTTTTGCCTCACAATCACTTTAAATAACAGCAGTGCATCTGGCTGGTCTTCCTCCTTTACTCACCTTTGCTGGAGGGGGTGTGTCTCTGTAGCTGGGTAAGATCTTGAGGGTGATGCTGCCACTGGCATCTTTGAGCATTTGCTGCAGCACTTTGGGGTCTCCGCCCACCTCTCGACCATTCATTTCTCGGATGATGTCGCCCGTGTGCAGCATACCCTGCCTGTCAATCATGCTGCCATGGAGAATACGAGCAATGACCAGGTCACCATTTTCCACTCGGAATGTCACGCCCTAAAACAGACCAAACATTCTGAAGCTTAGATTCCTTGCTTGCATTCATGCACACACACAGACATGTGCACATAGCAATAATGTCCTAACTGGAGTCACATCCACACCTCATAAATTCAACACTGCCTGGAAGGCACTTCTTTCACTAGGTACTAAAGGACATCCAACTGCTCCAGTGCAATTTTAGGACTCTAAACATATTTAGACAGCTCACTTCGAAGATTTTTTTTTTTTTTTTTTTTACAAGGGAACAGGGTTTTGATGTTGCAGTCTGTGTTTGATGTTGGACTATGACAATAAGAATAAAAGAACAATCACTGGAAGCAAAGTATGAATCGTGTATAATCATACATACAAAATAGAGCAAAGACAAATCTGACAGAACACTACTACAGAGGAACAGTGAGTCTGAAGAGATACAACATGCCAACATGCCACAATTTTAGGTTAAGACAAACTGCCACAGTGCACACCAAGTAGTGCATCAGCAGGAAAAACATGCAGTATCTACCAGCATCTGTGCCTCTTGTTCAATACATGCATGAAGTATTAAAACATGACTTCCTTAAATGAACACTATGTCCGTCTATGCACTTTTGGTGTCCTAAGATAGGGTGACTGTAGAAAATGCTGTATAATTTTTACTTGGTTTATTTCATTTAGGAGTAAATGCATTTAAACTAAAGCAGACAGAGAGTAGATCAGATTTTAGTCCCAAGGCAATACAAAACGTCCTATCAAGTCCTGTCAGAGCTTAAACGATTAAATGAGCTCCCTCACCAATGGCTCTCCCGCTTTCTTCTGGATGCTAATCATGCGCACAGTGTCTGCAGGCATGAGGGAAGCACTGCTCGCATTAGTGTTGTTTGCCGCAGACGGAGGTGTTTCATAAGATTTAGCAGCAACTTTATCATGAGCCTCCATTAAGGACTGAAAACAGAGAAAGTAAGATAACATCATATAAACAGAATAAAATAATTAATCAGTTGTTAAATTCACAACAAACAATCTCACCATGGCAGCCACTCTGCTTGCATCAGAGACCCATTAGCAAGAGGCTCAGAGGGCTATAGGAGTAAACTACAGTAGCTGCCAGTCATATACCGCTCTACATACATACACAGGAGGCCTAGTGGGTTGGACGAGGAGAAAGTCACTGATTGGCTCTATGGTAATTAGGGAAGACCTCATTTTCTCTCTTTTTTTGAAACAAAATGAGTTATATGTTCAATGTAAACACTGTTAAAGTCTAAACATTTCAGTCTGCACTGCCTTTTGAATGAGACAAAATACAGGATCTACGATATCAGATGTAAAGGCAGTTAAAAAAAATCCTGTTTAATTCTGAGGGATAAAGGTCGGCATGTGGTCAAGAAAAAATGAATTACTGTAGGACAGCAACAATTACAAAATCCACATAGAATGCACAATATGTGTCCTTTAAGACTACAAATAGCACTTTGCTAATGAGCTGTAGAGATGCCTTCCCTTGATAGTGATTCCCAATATCACTCCACACACTGTATATTTTTATCATAGCAGGAGGTGTTTACCTGGAAGTGAGGCTCTTTGAGAATCTTCGACAGCTCTGCTGCGCTGTCATTACGGTCAGCCAAAACACTGATGTCCGACAGAATCTCAGTGACCAGCTCTACATTGTTTTTCCGCACTGCCTCCAGCTTCACATCCTCCAGCCGCTCATGAGCCTGAAGGAAGGGGTGACATCAGACCAAAAGACTTGGTAATTTCTATGATGAAAATTACAGACCTCTCTCATCTTTCTAAGCAGGAGAACTTGCACAATCAGTGGCTGACTAAATACTTTTTTGCCCCACTGTATACACAGACAATGCTTTGGATACCTTGGCAAGTGAACGAACAATGGGGCTCTCCATGATTCCTCGAAGGAAGATGAGGTCAATGTCTTTGGCTCCAGTGGAGGGGGGCAGCTCTTTCAGGTTATCCAACACTTGCTGCATAGCTGGAAGAGACAACACAGTTTTCAATGAGAGTGAAACGATGTATTCCACCATAATGTTTTGTCTTTGGATGCTGATATGAAGTGCCACCGTAGTCAAGGCATTCTAGTTATTTAGTATCAAATAATGTTTTTATTACTTTTGTTTAGTTTACAAAAATGCTACATCATCCCCCCTACATTAGCATAGATAATGGTCACAGTGAGACTAGAGGACAGCAAGATGAATCTGTGCTGCCATGACCACTGTGTAACTGAGTTAAGAAATATATCCATCTAAAGACATATTAAGAATAAGAAATACAGACAATCCTTTTAGTTTTCTTGTTATTAAATGTGGGTAAACTCACATATGTATACGTTCAGCATTACCATGACAAAATACAATACAAATCTAACAATCTACAGATAGGTTTCAAAGAGCTGGATCTCCCATTGCAGACCAAAAAGTTCACAACAGACATTATCCACCACTGAAATATTAGTTGTATCACCCTAAAAATACTACAGAAAAAAAATGCTTGATGAAGTCAATGATAAATAACTGGAAACCAATCGTCCTTATGCAAAGCCTGAGGAAAAAAATAAGTCATTTCAAGAATGCCATCAGCTTTAAGAATTAAATGAAACATTCTAGTTGCATTATGCAACCCTTACTCAGTGATCTTCAAATTATCTCCTTGAACATTTCACACCCTGTAGAGCACAACACCTGTAGATCAAGACGTGTGCGCTTTTCTTCACCACAGAAGAAAAAACTTGTCCAAATCCCATAACCACATTAAAAGACAGCAACATTTCATACCACACCACTCAATCTACGTTTCCCACTAATTGAGAGGAAAACAGTGAATCAATACTAACGCGCCAAAAAACACTCAAGCCATGACAAACAACCCGAGTGGCTCAAAATGGGCCGATTCATCACGAAGTGACTTCATTACCATACAGCTAACAGTAACCATTTCCATGATGAAGAACGCCCACACAGAGACCTGTCACACAGCAAGGCAAGAAATCCTACAATAACACAACACACTATTTCAGTTCGGAAAGCAGAAACTCAGAATGACAAGGGTTCACACTCGCAACCTGTAAACTCTCTTCCAGCCTCCTTTTCATCAGCACATATCCTTGAGCATTTGAATCCTGTAGTAGTTCTAAAAATACTCACTAATCAATATTCACCATTCATATTCATGATTTTTCTCCAGTTTTTTGTTCTGTGTTAGTCCCAATGCCTGTTCCCACCCACTACCCCAGTCTCCAACATCATGAGATAGGAACCAACCCAGGAGGGTGAGGGTTAACTTGTGCTTCCACCGTAACATGCAGTCAGTCAACATGTCTTTCAAGCTACACTCTAAGACAGCTGTCTGAGCTTGAAGAAGAGCACTGCATTCAGACATTTTTGGTTCAGGACATTTATACTGCACCTGGTGTACAAAGCCGCTGGGAAGATTTTACGCAACAAGTAGCAATCATGCTGAAGGCTAAGGAGCTTCCTGAAGTTTTCAGGGGCAACATTATTAAAGAACACTTGAAGGGAAAAGGCTACCGAACTTAAAGACCTTAAACATTCCTGCCAATACAACTGGTTTAATAATGTGCAATTGAAATGTTCATGGAATCACAACTAATTGCCTCCAGACAGGTGCTTCGGCCAAGATTTCACAACCTACTCTCAGACTAATAATAAGAAAGGTAAGAGTGAAGCCAGCAGTTCTTGAAAAAGAGTTGATCAAACTGAAAGCAGGAGAAACAACAATTACACAAACAATAAGCAACTGCACTGTTTTTATCTTCTTAAACCCCTAGCAAAACTACTGCTAAAAAGGAAGGCAGACATGAACATATAAAATTTGCACACAAGCAAATCAAAACAAAACTCTTTGAGAACAACGGGCTTCATTCACCAAATGTTCTTGAGACGAAATTTCTTCTTAAAACCCACAGACGCAATTTTCACGAAGATTCTGACATTCACCAGTATTTTCATATTCGGGATTTGTTCTTACGTAAGAACCGAATCTAAACACACTCAACAGAACACAAAGACAAACAATTCGGAGGTATAAAAACAAGTCATGAATCTGATGTGGACATCATCTTTGGACCTTTCTCAAGAACAAGTTTAAGGAAAAACAGTGCCCACAGTGAAGTATGAAGATGGGGGCATCACGACAGGACCACTTTTCTGCAAACGGTACCACATGTCACAGAAGTGAAGTGATGTAACAGAACATATTAGAGAACTTAATCTCACTGGCCAAGAAACTCAAGCTGAAGAGACAATGGACATTTGATGGACATGCAGCCAAGTCAAGGCTGGTTTCTAAGAAGCAAAGGTGCTTGCTTGGCCCTTCCTTGAATACCAGAAACTGACAAATTGTGTTTAGTTTTGAAATTGCGAGTCCATCATTGCGTCCCTGATAACCTTGGAGAAATAAGGATAGAGAGGAATGGGCCAAAACTGAAACATAGTACTGCAAAAAGTGAATTACTTAAAATTGACGTCTCAAAGGTGTAATTGCTACCACAGCTTTGCAACACAGCACTAATACCCCCCCCTCAGTTTAACATTTTTGTTGATGAATACATATTTTGTTCATATTTAAGTTCAAAGTCAATACACAGGTAGTTTGTTAGATAACAAGAACAGAAGGGTTTGATTACTTGTCTCCTCCCTCTGTTGACTCATGTGCTTTGCTCAATTCTGTCTGAGTCATAGTTTGGCAAAAAATTTTAATTCGCACAATTCCCCTTACCCCAGACATAACTGATCAGCCAAGACATCTGCTGTCCTGTTTGGTACAGATCCAATGCAAAACCAAGAAAATAAAACTTCAGACATCAAGTCTTGGCAGACTGACTAAATTTGGGGTAAATAGGGAACAGCATGTTAATTCTAATTTTTGTCACACTTCATCCTTTATTAGATGCCCTTGACTGGCTGTTATCACTCTGGGTTGGAAGGATGGCTTAGTCCATCTCATGTGCTCTATATTTCAGGTGTAATTCTGGGATAAAACATCAATATGAAAACTCACCCATGTACAATAATGTCACTGAATTGAATTCTTTAAGATCTTGCCTGGGTCATACAGGCCTATAATAGATTCATGAATCATTTTACAGGGATGCACAATGATATTGGAATCATATTGGTATCAGCATCAACAGATGTTTTGCTTGGATTAAAATTTTTTACTGGTATCTGATGATATACATTTTTTAGAAGTTTGGGTAATGCTGGTTTCCTGTGCTAAAATGTCTGAATTTCATTCATTTTAATGTGAATTTCATGCATTGGCACAGATACCAGAAGGTACACACATAAGAAATATTGGATTTTGGCATCGGACCATAATTCCCATATTGGTGCACTCCTGGCATTATACCTCTTCTTCAATTGCTTACCTGTACCACTCTTGGCATTGGCAACAGTCATTATTCCTACAGCACAGGTCAAGCTCACAGTTTAGACAAAACCTTTGCAGGTCTTCAATCAGAAAGAGACCAGTGCACCTGAACTGGACAGAAACAAAACCTCTAGATCAGAAAGTGCACTTTCACAGATCCACAAATAGGCATATTATCATTACTACTACTATTAATACAAGAAAGATTTTTTCACTTGCATGGATCAAACAGAAGAAGAATTTGAATTATTCAACAATCCCACGTTTTACAGGCAACAAGTTTGGAGTTACAATACTACAATTATGGTGTCCTACGGAATGAATTTCATATGTTTACACATAACTAATCATTCCTCTGTATCAAGATGAGATGCCCTGGAGACAAGTCCTTCAGGCATATTATATAAACCATCACAGAGCATCTCAGGGCTTTAAGTGTACCCCCTAAATTTTGCGCAAAAATTAAAAGAAGGATTTGTAACTCCTGGCTTTATTGTGCCACATTCTTAGACAAACTCTTTCCTTAAATACCTGAAACTAATTCTCACTTCCCACACATTTCTGTCACCTTTTCTTTGACTGCATATGTTCTGTATGATAAGAACATTTGGCAGAATTCTGCAACCTAGTTGTACAGTGCTACTGCATAGCAGTAAGCGTCACAGACAATGTCTTAACAACTAAGATAACTGCGTTTTTAAATAAAATGTGTCAGATCTCATCTTCTAGCACCCCATGATGTGAACTGGCTAGCGAACTCTCCATTGTTCTGAATGCTGCATTCATTTAAGCAAACAAATCAAAGCCTCACCCCAGGCAAATAAGAACAACATTTAAACCAGACTCTGTGCCTTCACAAACAGCTCAGTTAGTGCTGAGGCTTAAGGAAAGAAAAACCTCGGTCATAAGACCAAAGTGATGGTAGAAACATGAAAGACAATTTTGAACATTTTGATTAAATTTGAACTCGTGCTCAAGGCAGAGGCTTCAAAATGTGTGACATTCATTTATTGTGCAGAACTGACAAAGCATGCTTAAAGACTTTATGAATGAGAGGAAGGGAGAGATGCATTCTTTGTTCAACTCTTGGCATCACGACCCATTTTGATTCTTAACCCTACTGAGGTTTCACTTCTTTTTTTTTTTTTTTAGAATTCTCTCATCTCACCTGGAGTCCATGGAACCATAGAACCTTACAACACCTTGTGTGTGTGTGTGTGTGTGTGTGTGTGTGTGTGTGTGTGTGTGTGTGCGCGTGTACACACACACACGTGATGAGATGGTGGTGTGTTAGTATGTTTTGTGCTGGTCTGAGTGGATGTGGAGTGAGCAGTGCTGGAGTTCCAAGCACCTCAGTGTCACTGCTGGACTGAGAATCATCCACCAACCAAAATATAGCACCCTGTGACCACAGATGAACGACTAGAAGATGACCAATACAAACTGTGCAGCAACAGATGAGCTACCATCTCTGACTTTACATCTACAAGGCAGACTGACAAGGCATGCGTGTCTAATAGAGAGGACAGTAAGTGGACATAGTGTTTAAAAACTCCTGCAGCACTGCTGTGTCTGATACACTTGTACCAGCACAACACACACTAACACCACATGAGCGTTACTGCAGGACTGAGAATGATACACGACCCAAATTGTACCTGCTCTGTAATGGTCCATGGGGTGCTGACCACTAAAGAACAGGGTGAAGGGGGGCTAATAAAGTATGTAGAGAAACACATGGACTACAATCTGTAATTGTAGAACTACAAAGTGCACCTATATAGTGAATATATAAATGGATAGTGAGCGTAAAAACAAAAAGGTAGTCATAATGTTATGCCTGATTTTATATAATTATATATACACACACACACACACACACACACACTATTCTTCAAGCAGTGAAACACTTGATTCACTGTATGATTCAAAGTCTGAAAAACATGATTCACAAAAAGTACAATGCATTCTTCATCTCACATTATTACACACTACACATCAGCTGAATCAGACCATGTTTCACATGTGAAGGAGCTGTATTGCTGCATTCCATGCTAAACAGTCGTTCAAAAAATGACTCCCTTTTGACTTCTACAGAACATAGTCATGCTACCTCAGCATAAGGTGTTGTTCTAATTGCCGTCACTGTACTCCCTCTCTTACTACGGCTCCTGCAGCGAAGGGCTTAAGGAGGTCAGGTGTGCAGCGTGAACTAGACAAGCAGGTAAAGAACAAACTGAGCATGACGAAGGAAGTTAAATCCTATTACAAGTCATTGCAAGGTCAAGAGTGCAAGTGATGAAGCAACGCTGCAGTCTAGCTAGGTGTCAAACAGCCGATAAATCCTCCAAGTCACAATGTGCAGTATACTATAACCTCATAATTCTGCTCAGCACTGGATTGGACTGCAAATATTACTAGTTACAACCCATATCTTATTATAAAGAGCATGGTGTGATTAAATGAGACCTAAACTCCTCTATACTCATAAAAATGATGGTACTTCAAACATTCTTTAGTAAAGGCAATGGGTCTATTTAGAACCATGTGTTCTATATAATCATCTTAAACGGTGCTTAAATGGCTTGAACAGTGAAAAGGTTCTTCAGATTGATGAATGTGTTGTATACGATTCTTTTTTGAAAATAGATCTATGACAACTCCGGTACTGGAGGGCTGGTGTCCAGCACAGTTTGGTGATCTACCTGCTCAAACACATGATTTCACTCATCTCATCATTACCAGGTTTAGCAGATGTGTGAGTAGGTAAACCTCCAAGCTGCGCTGGACACCAGCCCTCCAGGACCAGAGATGTGCCCTCCTGTTCTATTGTTATAAGCCTGACATGACAATAGAGGAACCCTTTATGGTGACAAAGGTTGTTTATAGAACCAGATAAAAAAAAAAAAGGTTCTATACATTCTCCATCAGTCTTTTCATCGTGCATCATTTAAACACGAAATGGTTCTGGACAGAACTCATGGTTTAAATAGAACCATTCCCTTTAATAAGCAGTAGAACTTCTTTCAAGGGTGTATGATGCCTCCGGCACAAAAGGCCCAGAGTGTAGGGGTGCGGTGTACAAGCTGCGACAAGCTGGAACCAGACACACTTCGCGTAACTCTGGAGTGGTGTTTTGTTTGTTTGTTTGTGTTTAACGTTTGGAGGATTTCAGCCAAATGTAACTTGCACTCCTCTCCTGAAAAATGCTAAAATCTAATTGCTACTCTACTGTTCCACATTAAATGGCGCAGCAATTTCATTGTGGCAGCTGTACAGTCGCCGGAGTGGCACTGCTGCCCCATTTAAGGTGGAACTGGAAATTAAAGGCTTCAAATAGAAAGTGGGCAACTGTGAGACTAACTTGAGCTTCATACCGTAGCTACTACTTTACGTTACGTAAGTTCATTGAGTCTACAGCGAGTCACAACCTGTGGCCGTTTCGCGGACACACGCTGTCGTCGTCCCCCGGGACCACGCGCTGTCCTCTAAATCCGGGGCTTCACCGTAACTTACAGACGCTAATATAACTTGGCGGATGGTGGTTAAAACGGACACTCCCTCTACATCGTTAAAACACGAGCAGCGGCACATGCGCGCCATGTTTCGCTTTCCATTCAACTTCAGAGACGCCGTGCAGCTAACGCTGGTTAGCTCGCGTGTCCCCCGTGTGAAAGGCATGGGAAGCGTGAACAGGGTTAGCTTCGCGGCGCGCTGTCCTTATTAAAAAAGGAAAGTTCGTCTGAACTACTTTATCATCGGCTGCTCTTTCGTGCCACCGTGCGTTCCTCGTTGGGTTTCTAACTTGTCAGTGATTGAAAGAGACTGCTTGTCACAGCTAGCCAGAACGAGCCAATTCAGCCAGCCAGTATCAGCTGGTTATTATTAGCCAGCCTGCTAACGTAACTGGATTCAGCTGGTTAGCGCTTGTAATCCAAAGTAGCCTGTAAATGCCTAGCCCGAGAGAAACACGGCCACGTGTAGGCCCACGGCGGAGGGTCATTCTGAGGAATATAAAACGTGAGCGAAGCACAAGCATACACAAAAATGAACAAAACGACTTACCCAGTATCCCCGTGTGGTCCTGTCCCGGTAAAATGGGCTCAAACCCCCCCACCCCTGCCCCACAGGTCTCACAGTAGCCTGGAGAAAGCGCTCATCCTCTGCTGTCAGTCAAAGCTTTAGCCTGGCCCCGATCAGTGACGACTCGGCTCAATGACCGAGCAAGGACACTCCCCTTCACCCACGGAGGAGGAGGCTCGGTTCCCTCACACAGGCGACTTTTCTCCGCCTAATCCACTCACACTACACCCATCCATGTGTGAGGAGGAGCCGAGGAGTGTGTGTAGTCTCCACAATAAGGCAATAAAAAGCGGCTCTCAGCAGTCAAACTGAGAACAAAATTAGATTATGGTCTTAATTTAGGCTGTTAGGTGTCCCACTCTAGTGATTTCAGTAACATTATTGGACTTATTTATTTTATGAGAGCGGTATCTTCGAAGTCATTAACACAATCTTGTCACATGGTGTGTTTGTGTATCTGGGTCACATAACGGCATTAGCTACATCCTGTTTTCATACGGCACATATCTATAACGCGCTACCCTGACTTTGTCTGGTTGTAAACATTTTAGTTCTAACGATTCGGGATAAATATGGTTTTGTGTGCTTTTGTGATCATTGAAAGTCTTTCTGTGATGTCTGTGGCCAGGAAAACAGTCAGCATGGACGATAGCCAGACGCCAGAAGAGGGCGACAAACATACTTTTTCCGAGTCCTTCAAACAGCAGCGACACAGACACACATTTGCGGCAGGGCTGTTAGATTCCAGAAATATTGGAGTCGACTCCGATTCCAAGTGACGGGTATCGATGAGTCAACTCCAAGAGTCAAATCCACACAATAATCGTGGTTACAAAAGACGAGACGTAATGAAAGTCATTTAGTAAAATAAAGAGTAACATTGCAATATTACATATCTGAAATCTGAATCTTTACTATCTGAATGATGGAATCGATGAATCGATTCTTTTTGAGACCAACTCTCAGCCCTAATTCATGGTCTTGCTGAAATGACGAGTTAGCTTGATATAGTCTATGGGCCTGTTTCCCCGAAAGGGATTAAGCTTGGTCCAGCATTGTAAATAAAGATTCCCCATTGTAAGGAAATTTAAAGCCCTGAAAATATAATGTAGGACTAGGCTTATCTCAGGTCCAGGAAACTGACTCTATATGTTATGTCTAAACGTTTGCAGACATCTGCTTATCGAACATTTCTTACACACATTATACAGCACTATGATGAATACCCCTTTAGACATCCTTTCAGATAAAGGACAAAGTTTAATGTAGAATGTTGAGGCCATTTAACTGATTTCTAAGAGGAGTCAAATGCGTGACCAAAATATTATTCAGCATTTAATTAATTGTGTATACAACTCTTAATTGGCTATACAATTGATTAATCACTAAAATTAATGTTGAACATATAGTGTCCATTCTAGGCTCAAGGACACAAGGCTGTTTTGTGCAGTCTTCTTGTTGGTTCTTCAGTCTTTGTAGTGGTGGATTTCTTGTTTGATGAATGACAAGCACTTAGATCACCACATCTTAAAATCATCATGTCTAGATGGAGAGAGAGAGAATGAATAAATGAATAAAGAGGTGACTGAGGCTCACAACCTCTGGAGAAGTCTGAAGAAGATTTGAAACAGAAATTGCATGCAGAGGCACCTAGAAAAGATACAACTATATACTGCGCAGTTTACAGCATAGAAAGCAGAGTATTAGTATGAGTGAACTTAACCAAACCTGATTCTGCTTTCATCAGTAGGTTCTCCATACCACAGCCGTGGGATACTCTCAGTGCTCTCAGTCAGTAGAAGATCAGAGAACAGAGCAGGGGGGGCAGATCTTTTCCCATACCTGAGAGGTTAGACCAGTCAGAGATTGTGCTGAGCAATCTCAAGCCGTGGAGAGTCAAATATCCAGTAGCCTAAAGTATGTGTTACAACAGCCGTCTGAAAAAAGCTTGACGTCATAACAATAAAAGATCCATTTTAGTGCTATATAGAGCCTTTTTTAAAAAGGATCTACATAGAATTATATACCACATATTTTATGACTTCACTATGCAATGAACTCCTTAAGCATGCACATGGTCCTTTAAGGGTTTTTAGTAAAGACAGTGGCTCTGTGCAGAACCATAAACACTCCAAGAACCATCTTTTTTTTTTTTTTTTTAAGTACAACTGCATTCACAACAAATTACACATCAGTTTTCACTTTTACAATCACTTTTGTACACCTAGTTGCTTTGAAGAACAAAGTTATTTGTATTACTTTTTAATCATGCGTTTGATCAAATAAAACATTTTACCTTTGCCGTGTGATGAGGTTGATGTAGTGTCGCAGGGCAGAATAATATTTAGCCAGCTCTTCAGCAGGTACATTCTCCCCAGGACTGACTGGTTTCATTGGATATGCACTGCCAGCAGTTAACATCAGCAGTGCAATCCCAAGAGACATCACCACATGAGTCTGCATCTGGAGGACAGAGCCAAACACAATCAGGGCTCAAACGAAACAGGTTAATTAGAACATCTAAACAGATCATCTGATGACTCACTGATGGAAAAATGGTATACAGAGCCATAATGATTACAAAAGATATTTGCAACAAAAGTAAAATAAAATTATATATATATATATATATATATATATATATATATATATATATATATATATATATATATATATATATATATATATATATATGTGTGTGTGTGTGTGTGTGTGTGTGTGTGTGTGTGTGTGTGTACATACACACACACACACACACACACACACACACACACACACACACACACACACACACACACACACAATAATAATAATAATAATAATAATAATAATAAAAAAATGACCAAGTTTATCCTTAATGAAGGTTGTACTTTGGCAGGAATTAAAAATATATACACCACTCAGTTAATATACTCACATCTTTCAGTGATGACTGAGATTGATGCAGAGTTTCGCAGCGCAGCCTCAGCAGTTCTGGCAGATGGAGCTCATTCCGAGAGTTTTTATACTGCACACACAGAGCACTTTAACACCATTACAGAGGAACCGTGTCAATCAAGCATTTTACTTTTTTTTCTTTTGAGAGTGAGCTTAGGGGCTGAGATGTCTGTATCCTGCTCTATTCACAATTCATATTGCTGGAGCTACAGAGCAAAGATGAAATTTTTTCCTTTTGACTGGAGCATAGTGTTCAAACAACCATTCTTGCATTTGTACAGCAGTCTGTATGTGATCATCACCATCTGTCATCCCTGGCTTAAACAGTAGGTAGGGTGGAAATGGTCCTCTAAAAAAAAAAAAAAAAAAAAAAAAAAAGGGGGGGGGGGGGGGGGCTCAAATGTTTTACCTACCAAACAGAACAACCATAGCGCTCAACACCCACACCATCATGGATCCACAAGCGATGACAATGGTGTGGTGTAGGTATCTTTTGGATTTCTCAAGACTAACACATCTCCATGTAGAAAACAAAACAGCATAGATGATTCATCCAACCATATTATCTTTTACAATTGCATCAGGTTGTCTTTGTCCACTGCTCTTCCATCTAACCAGTTTCGAGACACAACCCAGCCATAAATTCCAGCTTTGTGAAACTTATGACGTCCAGCTTTTGTTGGTGTTATGGGAAAGAAACATCCTGATGTATCCCCTTGCAAGAATGAACTTGCAACAGAAAATAACAAACAAGTTTGAGATGCGTTATGTTCTTGTTATTGTGCAATATTTTAGGCCCAGCTGATTTAATGCTTAAGCCTAGACCCAACCCAACAAGCGAGGTGTGTCTAGGTACCCAAGTTATCATGCCCACTACTATTGATATCACTGCTGTGCAGATAATGGCTCACTAATGGCCCAAATAATATCTGTTCAATAGTGGTCCTATAATGCGATCTATCCACTGAGGAACGGGGAAGACCAAAACTATGCAAAATGCACCTACCTAATACCTAATAAACTGGCAACTCAGTCTATTGGTGATCTCTTTTTCCTCCTTGAACCTCTGAGTTGCTACTTTGAAAACTCATGTATAGGTTTAAGGTCAGTCATTGATTTAGCTGCCTTCATTGTGCTCAATTTGCCAGTTGAAATCCTCTTATCCGTGCAGCACTTTCCTTAATTTGTCCACTCTCGGGTAAGATAAACAATGTCCAAACTACCCAGACAGCCCCTTTAATTAAAGATTTCAGCTACTTTAAGGTGCACATATTGTGCAATTGAACACTTCTGTTGGCAATCAATTCAAACAATTTGTATAAAAAAACTGCCTAAACGCTAAGTGTCAGATAAAGGAGTATAAAACTCTCAACACTGGGCTGTGGAACTGCATTTTCTGGAGTGATTGAGCCCAGATTGAGGTGTTGGGAGGAGCTGGAATGGAGTTTGTGATCCAGAATCAATCATCCAACATCAGTATCTGACCTCACTAATGCTCTTGTGGATTAATACAATCAAATCTTCACTGTAATATTCCAACAACTAGTGCAAAACCTTTCCAGAAGAGTTGAGGTTGTTACTGCAGAAAAGGGGGCAAACTCCATTTTAATATCCTCAATATCAGAAGAAACAGATAAGCCTGGAATATTAAGGGTCAGTTTCCTAGACAGGCACTAAGAGCTCTATTGAAAGGAAAAGGCTTAATCCCTATTTGGAAAACCAACCCATAGCGCATGAGGCCCATTACTGGTAAATAAACATGATTTTATCATGTACTGTAATCAAAAGACAGATAGTTCCCTTCCTCTTTACAAAATTGCATGCTTTCAATCACAACCAGAATGAAATATGTCTTGTAGAGAAGAGGTGGAACATTTGTCATGTTTTGTCATTTTAATGAAGGTTTAGATACTGATTTTCGTGTCAAAGGAAAATGAAAAGCATACACAGATCCTTTAATCTGCATTCCCTTCAAGCATTTTCTATGTAGACACATCCACCGTCTGACATTTCCATTTGTGAGATATTACGTTTCACACTGACCCGTTGTTTATTAAAGAGAGTTCCTCCATGTCCCTGGGACACAATAAGTATTCAAAATCTGAACAACAGAACTGATAGAATATGTATTAGAAATTTTGATGATGGTTTCTGGGGGGACCGAACAGCTGAAAAACAATTTAATCTCTGGTCAAGAATCGGGTCAGAAACAGGCAGCAATACTTGGTCTGCATCTTCGCAGATGTGGATGTGTTGATTTGTTTCCCAACAAAACTCATGTTGGCTACAGAAGTGTTGCTGGATTTTCAAACAACCCTCTCAAAAGACTGAACTGCTGCATTTTCTGCTGAAAGTAGATGGTGGCACCCACACGTGCACACACAGGCGCATAAAGAGACCACAGCCAGTCCACACAGCAAGGGCTAGCTTTTTATGCTACAAACTGTTTTAGAATTTAGAAGAAGGCTCCAATTACAGTAAGTCAGGGAATGTGTCTATGTAAGACCAGAGCTTAGTAGAAGTGCAAGAAGTGCAAGAGATAAATCATCTTTTCCCATATTTTCACAAAAACCTGGCAAGTGCACTCTCTCTTTCAGCGTACATGTCACAAAAGTACACTCTCAATCCATGACTTAAAAGCGTACATCAGTGAGCTCCAAATGTATTTAGTTATTAACACTTATTGGCTTCTTCATCTGCAATAAAGCACAGGATGTCAGCTTTCATCTGAAAGTATGCTCATCTGTATCAAGTGAACTGCTTATAAAAAAGGAGCACATTCAGAATACGAAAAAACTACTGCTCAACGGTTTATTAGACTAGTCTGTTCTGCTACATGCATTTGCAGTCACAAGGCAGCTGGTCTTAATTGAAGGTTTTTATTTTGCTTTCTGAGGCTGCTGTTGCTGTCTTGATGGCAAAAAGGGTACCAAAAAAGACTCAGGGCAAAAAAGAAGCAGACTAAGAGGGAAAAAAAAAAAAACAAAATCAGTAAACAGCTATAGAGCCCTTCAACCCATATGAAGACTCTTCAGGCCTGTGCTTGCAGCCTGTTTAATAATCAGAGCACTGGTTGTCTCCATTTACTGTGATTTAGAAAAAAAATAGGATTAAAAGGAACAAGGAACTGTTAATACTTTAAGCACTGATCTCCCATGCTTTGTGAAATGTGACACAAACCTACTGCTGGGGCTATACACTGACAAGTCCTGACTAATTTATGTTTAACAGCCTCGGTTATTTTCATGACCATTTGTAATCTTTTTAGAACTCTTTCACGGTTTTTAAAGGTCTGACAGAAGCCACTGAATCCATGTCCTGAAATTATGCGCTTCTGAATGCGACAGTTGGTAGTGAAATAAAGAACTATACGCATGTCTTATTTACCTTTAACCAAGTGAATCAAGGCTATTGTGTCCATTTGGCAGAACATCTGCATTTGGAAATAAAAAATGTAAAATGTGTAATTTTTTGAATCAACAGAAATGAACCTGATTCATCTGATGTAAACCGAAATGGCCTTTAAATGAGGTGAAATGTGAAACAATCCAATGTAATGGTGACAATTTTCTAACTGGAACAATTTCTAAACAGCAGATTTTCAAGAGAGTGAAAATAACAGCCTGCTATGTTAAGCCGACACATAAAAGAACAAGGTGAAATCTCACATTAACTCCAAAGTAAACAAATTTTCTGCTCATGTGAAAGACCTATTAACACACTATAACACAACCAAATTATCTCACCTGAAGATCTTATTTTATCTATAGGAACCATAAATACATAGAACAAGTTATGAACAACTGCTTGCTTTTTTTCTTCAATTTGCTTTTTGTTCTTGAACAGCACCATAAACAATTAAAACGAACACAAAATGTTACCAAAATGAAAACCTTTCTTTCTGGGGTACTATCATTTTTAGCATTCAAGTGAGAGGAAGTATTCACCATCCAGGGCTTCAAGAGCAGACAATATTCCAGAACATACCAGCAGCTTTGAGAGTAGGCACTGGAGTTTGTCATCCTATCAGAGGCACATTTCATGACTTATGAGCAAATGAAAGCTCTCTATGGGGGGGGAAAAATTGTCTTGAGAACATATTCACCTACCAGCTGCAATCCTGTAAACTCTGGGGCTTGTTGCTCATTCTCCTCAGCTCCAATGAAGTCTGGAGGATAAAGCTGCAAACAAAAACAGGATTTTTCATTCACACATGTAAGTAAACTTGCAATAATAAACAAAAAAACAGGTAAGTTAACCAAGAAGGTGAAGAATAAAAAGCAGCAGATAGTTTGCACCATCCTACCCAGAGAATGAGGCCTCCAAAAGCGTACATGTCACTGGCTGGGGAGGGCAGCTGACCCCACCTTAACTCTCGGGCCACCAAACTGATGGAGCCAGCCATGATGTCACTGTCCGCAGCTCTCTGCTCCTTAAAAAAAAAAAAAAAAAACACGCATGGAGAAACATATGCTGGAATCCATAGCTGAACAGTCTTAACAATGGAGATTATGTAATTATATTAAGCCTACGTTTTTATGCCACAACCTCCTAGTGATGGTTGAGAAAAATCACATTTAATATGGAGGATCGCTCTTATCAGGTAACATGGAGAGGGTTCACATCCTCTCCGTGCAGGCTCTCCACTGGCGTCCCCCAAGGCTCGGTCCTGGGTCCTCTTCTCTTTTCTCTTTACACTAGCTCTCTTGGTGATGTAATATCTTCTCATGGCTTCTCTTACCACTGTTATGCTGATGACACTCAACTAATGTTTTCTTTCTCTCCCTCTGACACACAGGTTTCCAGTCGCATCTCGGCATGCCTGTCTGACATCTCTACATGGATGGCAGCCCACCACCTGAAGCTCAATCCCAGCAAGACTGAGCTGATATTCATCCCTGCGACTACAGGTCCTCATGATCTTGCTATCTCATTTGAGAACTCTCGGATTGTTCCATCTGCAGAGGCAAGAAGTCTTGGTGTGACCCTGGATGGCCAGTTATCGTTCTCGACTCACATCACGAACTTGACTCGGTCATGCAGGTATCTACTGTACAACATCCGGAGGATCCAACCCTTCCTCACCCGAGAGGCCACCCAGGTGCCAGTGCAGTCTCTGGTCATCTCAAGGCTTGACTACTACAACTCACTCTTGGCTGGTCTTCTCATGCATACCATCAAGCCTCTGCAACTCATCCAGAATGCGGCAGCACGACTCGTCTTCAATCTGCCCAAGTTCAGCCACGTCACCCCATTGCTGCGCTCCCTTCACTGGCTTCCTGTAGCTGCACGCATCAGATTTAAAACCCTAACGCTGGCCTACAAAGCCAAAAATGGACTAGCCCCTACCTACTTGATGGCAATGGTAAAATCTCGAACTGTACCACGAGCCCTTCGAGCTTCGAGTACAGCTTGGCTTGACCCGCCATCCTTCAAGGTGCACGGAAGACGAGCGTCGAGAATGTTCTCTGTACTGGCACCCAGGTGGTGGAATGAACTCCCACTGGCTGTCCGAACAGCAGAGTCTTGCTGTCTTCAAACGTAGACTGAAGACTCATCTCTTTACACAGCACTTAAATGAGCATTGAACTATAAGCTGCACTTATTTTACTTATTGTATTGTATCTTATTGTTATTGTATTGAATGGCACAGAGTTCTGCGTTCAACTCAGTTTCTTTTTCTCTTGGTGTCTGCAGTGACATTTTGTTTCTAGCAGTATCTGAGCTCAGGACTGTCTTTTTCTCTAAGCTATTGGTAACTAGCAAAGATACTTTCTCTAGATTGACAAAGCACTTCTTGTAAGTCGCTCTGGATAAGAGCGTCTGCTAAATGCTGTAAATGTAAATGTAAATATGCAAAACTGAGCTGTAATGTTAGTTGTGATAAACCCAGCACTTTGTGGTGCAACTGGATAACTTGTATTCATATTGGATTTCATTTGTTAAAAGATTTTGATTTGCTGGATGAAAACAATTAGAGTTAAAGGGTTTAGATAGCTTTCTTGGAGTTCCACTGCAGAGAAACCAGGCAGTTAAGTATAGACTGGTGGTTAAGTATGGGTACTACACACTATAACAGACACAAAGTGGGAAAATATTAAAGCATATTTAACATAGAAAAGGACAGAACAAAACGTTATGCATAGGTTATAATTATGAAACAAAAATTTTGACTTTTTTTTAATTAAGCTGTGCTTACATAGATGAGCTGTCTCTGGTCATCAATAATTAAAGAGCAGTCAAAGTTTATGTGGAAAATGAGACCTCAATTTTTGGGCAAGTTATTTATATCATGTATTTCACATTAAGAAAGTTTTTCTGATGATGCGGTGCCCAATTCCACATATGTTACAAGCTTGTGTTATACACTACGTTGTTGGAAGTCACCCAACCAAATAACCGAATTCAGGTGTTCCAATCACTTCCATGGCCACAGTAAAATGACAGAGCGGGGTCAGCGGATGCTGAGGCGCATAGTGCGCAGAGGTCACCAACTTTCTGCAGAGTCAATCGCTACAGACCTCCAAACTTCACGTGGCCTTAAGATTAGCTCAAGAACAGCATAGAGAGCTTCATGGAATGGGTTTCCATGGCCGAGTAGCTGCATCCAAGCCTTACATCACCAAGCACAATGCAAAGCGTTGAATGCAGTGGTGTAAAGCACCACCACTGGACTCTAGAGCAGCGGAGACGTGTTCTCTGGAGTGACGAATCACGTTTCTCCGCCTGGCAATCTGATGGACGAGTCTGGGTTTGGCGGTTGCCAAGAGAACGGTACTTGTCTGACTGCATTGTGCCAAGTGTAAAGTTTGGTGGAGGGGGGATTATGGTGTGGGGTTGTTTGTCAGGAGTTGGGCTCAGCCCCTTAGTTCCAGTGAAAGGAACTCCTAATGCTTCAGCAGACCAACAGATTTTGGACAATTTCATGCTCCCAAATTTGTGGGAACAGTTTGGGGATGGCCCCTTCCTGTTCCAACATGACTGCACACCAATGTACAAAGCAAGATCCATAAAGACATGGATGAGCTAGTTTGGTGTGGAAGAACTTGGACCTCAACCCGATAGAACAACTATGGGATGAATTAGAGCACAGACTGCAAGCCAGGCCTTTTCGTCCAACATCAGTGTCTGACCTCACAAATGCGCTTCTGGAAGCATGGTCAAAAATTCCCATAAACGCACTCCTAAACCCTGTGGAAAGCCTTCCCAGCAGAGTTGAAGCTGTTATAGCAGCAAAGGGTGGGCTGACATATTAAACCCTAAGGATTAAGAATGGGATGTCACTCAATTTCATATGCTTTTGAAGGCAGACAAGTGAATACTTCTGGAGATATAGTGTATATTGCCGCATCCTGACCCCTTTGTTTAAATCTGTCACTGATTTTGAGCTTAAGTAATTCATGATAGTAAAAAAGTGAAATAATAAATATGTAGATGAATGTAATAGCTCTTCAGACTGTATCATTATTTAACGAGTTTAAACATTTTAATGTGCTGGTTCACTAGACAAGCGGTATGTGTGAATAGCTTTCCAGGACGAATGGATGGATTTTTTTTTATTTTTATTTTTTATTATTTATTTATTTTGAAAACTATGTTTACAAAATGATTTATATTTTTAAGATGTGCAATTGTACATAGTTAGATAGCTAACATATATAAACACTGTGATAATACCAGCTGCCAAACGTTCAACTGTTGTGTTTTTTTTTTGTTTTGTTTTTTTAAGTAGTCTGCTACTGATTTAACAGAAATGCTTCTGATTAACAGAAACTGATACAGCTTAGAGCTTAGTAACATAATTGGATAAGGTTTAGCTATTTTTACAAACAAATGTAAAGGGCAATATGCATGGAGATTTTCTTCCGACATCAGCGATACACAAGTGTGATTGAAAACGTTCCCAGATTATTTGCCTTTTTTTTAAAAATAACCTTAGCGATAATTGCTCTTTTTCTTTAGCTATCTGTTCACACTATCTGTGAATTGCTGAACTCCACAGTTTAAGATGTAATTCACAGATATCACTTTGAAAATGTAAATGAAAAATCAATAGATATACATACATATATACATACTTACTAATACCATCTTTCACTCAAAACACATCATGGAAAGCATGCTGAAAATGCATTATGATTTCTGATTGTACACTTAAAACTTGGATGCTAAAGTCCAGTTCTGGAGATACACCACCCTGGAAAGTTTAGTTCCATCCCTAATCTACTACACCTAATCCCGATCAAAGCTTTCAGAAGTGTCATCATCAGAGCCAGGTGTGTTGGAACTAAACTCTTCTGGGTAGTACATCACTGGACTAGAGCACCCCAGATTAAGTCATTTTAAAATTCATTTGCTCAGTTTATTCGCTGCAAGTGTTTGAGGTTCAAATAGGGAAACAGACATGAATGTTACTTACTGGTGTCTTTGTAAAGTTATAATCCCCTACAGTGCCACGCTCTCGGGTAAGGACAAACACATTATTGGGGTTCAGGGAGGCATGAGTGATGCAGACTCTTTAGTCCCACAAGTACGCCTCTCATCACCTTCCCAATTTCCTAAACAGGCATCACAAAGAAAAAAACACAAGTTATTTTGAGCTCTTTTTTTAATAATCAACATTCACATAAATGAACAG
The DNA here is from genome assembly GCF_015220715.1 of Pygocentrus nattereri. Taxonomy (NCBI): domain Eukaryota; kingdom Metazoa; phylum Chordata; class Actinopteri; order Characiformes; family Serrasalmidae; genus Pygocentrus; species Pygocentrus nattereri. Next base: position 15,654,767 of record NC_051213.1, read on the forward strand.
AACAATTACAGGGCAACAATGGGTTGATTTTCTGCATAGCCCTACGGCTCCCAATAGAGAAGTAAGGCACCACAATGTATGCTAGAGGATTCCGACAAACACATATTCGGATTAATTAATGACAGCTCTGCACACACTAAGCATAAACTTATACGTATATATATATATATATATATATATATATATATATATATATATATATATATATATATATATATATATATATATATATATATATATATGTGTGTGTGTGTGTGTGTGTGTGTGTGTATACATACACACACATATACACACACACACACACACACACACAAAAACACCTACAAAAAGCACATAAGCGTCTTTGCTCTGCTTAAACTATTTTAAAGTGCCATTTTTAAGCAAATGCAATTAAACAATCCCACCACCACCCACTTCCCACGTCCCTGCTGTTGACTCAAAATACCCTGACAACAGAAGCCATTGGACAGTGAATTCTGCCAGCAAATGCTTAAGTGAACTTTTATTGAAAAAGTATTTGGAACTATTTTTTTTTCAAAGGAAGGAATTTGTGGTAAATCGTTACCATCATAGTGGTGTGGGTGAGGTTTTTTTTTTTTTATAACTGTCATTTTGTACTGTGCTGCATACACAGGATTAAAGTCCACAAGGCTGCGGGTCCTGATGGCATCCCTGGACGTGTTCTCAGAGCATGTTCTGGAGAGCTGGCAGGAGTGCTGACGGACATATTCAACCTGTCCTTGGCCCGTGCTGTGGTACCAAGCTGCTTCAAAACCACCTCCATCGTCCCGATACCCAAAAATTCCAAACGATCACGATTGAATGACTACCGCCCGGTAGCCCTCACCCCCAGCATCACAAAGTGCTTTAAGCGACTGGTCCTAGCACAGCTCAAATCCTGCCTCCCCCACACCCTGGACGCCCACCAATTTGCATACCGCCAGAATAGGAGCACAGAGGATGCGGTCTCCATAGCACTGCACTCTGTCCTCTCACACCTGGACAATAAAAATACCTCCGTCAGGATGCGGTTCGTAGACTTCAGTTCAGCATTCAACACAGTCATCCCCTCAAAACTCATCACAAAACTCGCAGACTTGGGCATTAGTTCCCTCATGTGCAACTGGTTACTGGACTTCCTGACCAACCGACCCCAACATGTCCAGTTGGACAACCACTGCTCATCCACCATCACCATAAACACCGGTGTACCACAAGGCTGTGTGAGGAGTCCCTTCCTCTACTCCCTCTTCACCCATGACTGCAAGCCTGTCAATGGTTCCAATACCATCATTAAGTTTGCAGATGACATCACAGTGATTGGCCTCATCAAAAACAACGATGAGACAGCCTATAGGGAGGAGGTGGATCGTCTGGCTGAGTGGTGCGACACAAACAACCTTCTGCTCAATGCTGAGAAAACTAAGGAGCTCATTGTGGACTTCAGAAGGAATGCTGACCCACATCCACATCAAGGGGACGGCAGTGGAGCGTGTGAACAGCTTCAAGTTCCTTGGTGTCCACATCTCCAAGGATCTCACCTGGACGACCAGCTGCTCCAAGCTGGTAAAGAAGGCTCACCATCGCCTCTTCTTTCTGAGGAGTCTGAGGATGAACCACCTGTCCTCAGACATCCTGGTGAACTTTTATTGCTGCACCATTGAGAGCATCCTGACCAACTGCATCACAGTATGGTACAAGTGCTGCTCTGCCTCAGACCGGAAGGCGCTGCAAAGGGTGGTGAAAACTGCCCAGCGCATCATCGGTGCACCACTTCCTGCCATAGAGGACATCTACAGGAAGCGGTGTCTGAAGAGGGCTGGGAAAATCATCAAAGAACCCAGTCACCCAGCACACAGACTCTTCACCCTCCTGCCCTCTGGGAGGCGCTACAGGAGCCTCCGGACTAAGACCACCAGGTACCGGAACAGCTTCTTTCCAACAGCTGTCACACTCCTGAACTCTGCCTCCTGATATCTAAACAAATAACAATGGACTGTACCCTAACACACACCAATAACACACAGACTTAAACACCACTCAACACCACTTACCGGCACTTACATCTGTTGTATATACTGCCCATTATTGTATATACTGTGTAAATACTCTACCTGTTCATAAGTACATACTTATCCCTCTTCATATTTATAACCTGTTCATAATACTTTATACCCCTTCATATTTATTCATAGTTCATAGTACTTTATACCCCTTCATATTTATAACCTGTACATTCTTGTTTATAACCTGTATAACCCCCTTCATGTCTATACCCCCTCATATTTTTAACCTGTATATACTATGCTTACTGTACATTTGTAACATACATTTATATTTCTGCTAAGCACTTCTGGATGGATGCAAACTGCATTTCGTTGCTTTGTACTTGCGACATACGCAATGACAATAAAGTTGAAATCTATTCTATTCTATACATGAAGCACTTATCTCTCAGTAGCAAACAAGTCAATACAGAAAGAGTGGATACTATGAACAGAGAGCACCTTGGCAAAAAACAGGCCCAGCAGAGGCACGACAGTAAACAATTCTGACTCTGAGCTCTGCGATACTGAGTTGTATCCTCACCTTTGACCCCTCATCCACAGAGTAGCCTTACAACAAACAAATGAAGTGAACATGGGTCCAAGACAATCTGATTCCTTAAAATGACAGCCATCTGCAATACAGTTATATTTTAACAATTGGTTAAAGTAAATAATGGCTTGGCAAAAGTGTGCAAAAAGGAAAGTAATTTTGTAAAATGTGTATTCATACTCAATGTTATTTCAGTACTTCTTGAAACATTCTGTTACCATCATCACTATAATAAGGCATTCCTGCTTTTTTATTCTCCTGATTGCAGCCAACAAGCTTCAACCTGTGCACCAACTTATTACCTTGAGCACCACCTTCTGGCCCTGGAGTTCAGTGCAGACCAAAGGCCTCCAACCACTCAGCTCCCTCATCGGGTCAGCATCAAATATGTCTCTGTCCAAGCTCTACATTAAGAGCCCCTCAGAACTCTGTCAACACATGAGCATATATTTTAATTGATAAGCATATCCAACATGATCAAAACTTCTAAACTTACATCAGAATCTGTATTTGGTTAATTCGGTGAAAACAACAAAGGCAGTAAAGGTAGGAAAAAAGTAGTAACAATCCACATCATGAAATGTACAATATTGTTAGGGTGGAACAAAAAGTATGAAATTTTACAGTTTAAAAGGCAAACACTGGTCAAGACCATTTTACATTCCAAACTCAAACTAAACTGTGATTGGCTTGCACATTTACTTGTTGCTTGGATAGGTGAACAGGCAACCTAAGCTGACTAGGTCTTGTAGAAGAAAAGAAAAAGGAAAAAAAATAAAGAAAAAAAAAAAAAATTATATATATATATTTTAATTACTTACCAAAAAAGTGTCAATACCCACAGGTCAGGTCATCATCATTAGACTGAAGGATTAAAAAATAAATATCAAAACAGAACATTAAAAGTTTAGGTACATGCATGGAGAAAAGTGTGAACAACAGAAACTGCTCATGATCTAAGCTACACTTCTTAGTGATGAGAGCAGCACCATGAATTATAAAGTGTACTTAAGCATTTGCTAAGATCCTATAAAAATTCTCAAAAACACAGATACTCACAGTAGAAGCTTAGCACTAAAGCAACTATTAAGTTTTTCAGGGCACAAATGAAAAAAGCTCTTTACTAGCCATGCCAACTTCTGAGCAGACTTCACTTACTAAAGAATATAAGATCTTGCAATAAGCTTAAACGTGACATCTGTGAGTTCCAATTCAGGCAGGCGTCAATTACAAAGGAATGCTAGATTGGGCCTAAAACAAGTAGTGATGGGCAGATCCACATTTAGGACAGAACATCCAGTACACAATCCTTATTGAGAAGTCTGAAAAGTGTGAAGTGAGGATATTAAAAAGACTGACACTCAAAGAGATGAATATTCAACTCCTCACACACATTGGACTCAGCCTGCTTCAGAATGTCGTCCAAACCCTTGGCAACAGCCTGCAGGTTCACGCCACGCCACTCTTCTCTATCAAACAGAAAACTACAGACAAATAGTTATTCATATAAAACTCCGTTTACAAAATGTTGATACGCTGTGCATGATGTAAATAAAAACAGAATGCAGTGATATGCAAGTCATTTAAACCTATATTTATGCTGGAAGCAAGGGAAAGGGAAGCAAGGCCTTCCCTGAAAAAAAAACGCTGACTGGATGGCATATGTTCTCTTTGCTATTTTATGTTGAGAAATGTTATTCTTGAAGTGTTGGTGAACCCTTGCCCATCTTTACTCCCAAAAGACTCAACCTCACTGGGAAGTTTGCTTTCAGAGATGGGACTGATCCCATCCTATATTGGTATCAGTCCAACATTGACATCACTTCACTCAACGGATATCGGATGGAGAGGACCAATCTACTTACCAGTCCATTTTCCAGTCCGCAGCTTGCGCTGGACCAGGAACCCACTGTATTATATTATAACATAATATAATATACATGTCACTGTCCAGTCCACATCTTACCATGAACCCACAGCAACTTCATTCTGTAACTGAGTGAGCAAATAACATTAGCTGTTGGTTAGACTAAAATGTCATTTGTTGTGAGATATTTTAGTCTGGTAACGCTGAAAAGGAAGACCGCTGCTTGTAGTGTTTGTAAAGTCAGCGTGGCAAGGGGTGGAAGCATGGCTGAATTGCACAGTATAACCAATTTAAAGGTCAGGTTTTGCATGAAAAAGTACCAGGAGTTCATGCCAACAGACAGACATGCCGGCAGCGACTCTCACTCATACTTTCCAGAAACACGATAAACTTCCAGCACATAACCCAAAGCATAAATGGATCACAAAGAAGTTGCTGAACTTCATTATACTTGATAAGCAACCACTATCTATAGTGGAAAATTCCAGATTTCACAGCCTGATGGAGCACTTAAGAGCCCAGGCATAATCTCCTATTCAGAAAATACATTTCAGAGATTCAGAGACTGCTATACCCAAACTGTACAACCAAGTGTAATCACAGTTAGTAACACAGCTAGCTAGATGTTAAAGCCATGAGCTTCACAACTGATATACGGACCTCAGATGCGAGTCCAGTGTCTCTCATAAGTCTCATTGTACACTGACTGAACTCAGAATCATGAGCACCACAAAAAAGAAAAAAAAATCTGAATCACTGTCAGTGGAATCTGATCAGAATTGAAAAATGTGGATCTGCCCATCACTACTTGTTTTAGGCCCAATCTAGCATGCTGACCTGTTGCCAATTATCCTAAATATAGGGTTTTATTAATTTGCACATCACTGCATTCTGTGTTTATTTACATTTTGCACACTGTGCCAGGTATTTTGGAAAAGGGATTGTATGAGATAATGAATATGAAGGCCAGAAAAAAAACAACAAATAATACTTCGATGTGGCAAATACAGAAACTCAAAAAACAGATGATAATTGATGTAAATCAACTGAATTAGATAGTCAATATTTCTTTAAATAAAGTACTAATGTATACCTTGCAGGCATTGGCTGCCCAGTCACTCAGAGCACAGAGGGCCTTATCTGTTGCCTGTTGGACACTTTTAGAGTTCTGATGTTTTTGATTCTTCCACTCACAAAATTTCTCAAAAGCCTGAACCTCAACATCCTCCACTGACACTGACTCATTGCTGTCATCAGTGAACAATGCCGTCAATGATGAGCTTCCTATTAAAACAAGACAGACAGGTAGAGTAATGACAGTGCTCTACCAGAAACAATATCATACTGTACAGGAGATATCACATTCACACAAATTTGACATACAATACTCTGAAGATATCCAGTCATTTATTCACATATACATTTGTTTGCATGCACGTGTACAAACATTTATTTAACTGTACTTCTTTAAGCCATATTATAATGCTTGTACCTAATTAGTAACCAAAAACCAATGACTATACTTCCACCTGCACACCTTCAGACTCTCCAGGCACTGACTAATTGAAAGACTGTCCACCTCCAGAAGGAAGTCATTTATGATAGATATGAGAAAACCAGGAGACTGATTCCTGCTCTTCACCAGGTCCTCCAGCTCCCCCTTCTGACAAAACAAACACGCATTCATACATACATACTATTAACCCATAAATCTACCACGTTTATTGTTATTATTATGTTCTCCACATTACATAAAATATATTTTCTGATTCCCTCACAGTTAAATAGTTTAAAACAGAGTGTCATTAGTCACCCACAGGATACCTTCCATACTTTAAGACTTTCATTTGACCACATTTGCAGAGACAATATATCATATTATAAAAACACTATTCATTCACACTCATATCAACATGTGTGACATAATGTGGAGAATAAAAATAAACTGTACATAACTGTATCTATAAATTTCTACCACGACAATATTTAATCATTTTTTATTATTTAATCATAAAAAATAATAAAATTTCAGACAAAGGAAGACGTTTTAGGACATCCTGCAATAGCACATGTTGCTTTTAAAATGACTAGGTATCTCTTTAGATCCTCTAGTACATGCTGTCCACTTTAGGAAGTGAAAGATTAGATTAGCTAAGGCAAAAAACATCTGTGGCCATAATAACCATTACTCAGTGTTTGACAGGCTCCAAGCTTCTCTAAAGCTTGTTTGTAGTCCTCCCATGCCACATCAAGTTTGTCTGATGTAAACGGTGTAATAATTCAGTTGTTCATCACCACTGTGGTGGACTCCCAAAAGCGATCCACAGCAGTACTGTCTAGCATAAAAGCCATCACGTAGGGGTCAGAACTTTAGAATCAGGTATATGATACAACATCCCATGGGTCTTGGACTAAAAGTTGCTTCTGTTGGACATTTTATTGTAATTTTCTGACTACACTGCACTAAAAAGCCTGTGTATAACAACTTACGTAGGAGTAATTTCCATTTCAGAACAAAATACTATTACGTTACAGTTACAACATTCAAGGCTTACCTATTTTTTCTCACTGCTTCTACTTTCTGAGCCAGTTGAGAGAACCAATCACCTACTACTGACTCAAAGTGAACCTCCACACTCTTTTCTTTCTGCTGATACAGCTCACCCACTTTCTAAAATAAGAGAAAACATCAAACATCGTACATTGTATGCATACATGTTAAATATCTGAACATAATACAAAACTTTCAGAAGATAAAAAAATAACACTTTTAAAACAAAATCAAGCTGCTGCATCTATATCATATTGTCAGTTACCATGGACAACAAATACCCTGTACTAAGAAAATAACCTGTAATGGAAGCCATAGCGCAAGTGTTGAATTCTGCGAAGAGTAACATATTTCAAACTTTCAGGCCTATATAACACAAATGCTACAGTACTCTCTACGGTATGCTGAACTAACAGTATAGGCATATGTTTGTGTGTGACTGATTTATAAATATATTCCACAGAAATGTGCTTTACCTACATGTTTACTGATAAATTGTTTTCTATTTTCAGTTGTTTAAAAGATTTTCAGTTCTTAATAAGTATAGGGAAGCTGAAAACCACTGGCCTGATTAAAAAAAAAAAAAAAAAAAAAGATTAATGATTAGTAGAGGACTGATGTTATAGTGCTGGCTTTCTTCTAACCAAACTAGCACATTCTAACCTGGAGTTCCAGTCTGGCCTCCTTTCAATAGTTCATATTCTAGGGGATCTGCAAGTTTCTGGAAGGCATTCTTCTCTTCAAATTTCTCTGTTTCTTTTGCTTTCTTCGTCACTTCCTCTTTCAGTATCTACAAAGTAAAAAAATAGCACAGCAGAAAAAAGTAGCTCAAAACCACACATAGTGGACCAGGAGAAAGCTAATAATAGTAATGATGCTAATTTAAGTATTTGGAACAAATCTGTAGAGGTAAGCAAAGGTCAGCAAACAAACCAATGTGACAGAAAAACACCAACAGCTCAAACCACAATTGACATACATTGCATGGTGGGTGAAATGGTATTTCATGGCATGCTGAGCGAGTATAATTCATTAGGGATGAGGTGAAACTACTGACAGGAGAGATGAGAATGACTGATCACCTGTAGCTCTGATTTAGCTTCATTCAGCATCTGCTCTGTGACCTGATTACACAGCTGCTGGACCACCATCTCTGCATTGCTTGGCCAGTTCTCATTTACCACCTCTCTCTCCGTTTGAAGCCACTGAGGTTGCGCTGGTGCTCTGCTCCCTAAGACAATACATCAAGCCTGAATGCTTAAATCATGATCAGGACCCTCCCAGACAGAAATCAGCATCACTTTCTGTACCTTTACACAACATACAGAGCAAAAAAACAACACTATCATACATCTCAGGATTACTATGAATTATGTATATATTTTGTTGTGAAATAAGATGATCTCTCTTACATCAGGCCCTGAGGCTTTTGGTTGGTGAAAGCTGGTCGCAACTTCGGGCATACATCCTAAAGAGCCAGGGTTGTCACCGTCTACCTGAGGTCCCCTGGAGGACCACTGTCCAGTCTGCTTTGTGAGGGCCTTACCTGGAAAGGGGCTCTCTATGTTGCCTGGTAAATTCACTTTAGCAAACTTAAACTTCAACACCTCTTCACCACTATCATGACTGCCCTGAAAAGCCTGGACCAGGATAGTTCCATCGAAGCACACAGACTTCTTGTTTATCCGTAACTTCTTTCCATACATCAGATTCTGAAGGAAGGACTTCTCGTGGAGTATAACATTTGAATACATAATATCAACAATGTGGGGTATTTCGACAATGACAACGGTGTCTACTGCACTAAATTTGAAATGAGACATTAAGTTAAAGGTCAGACTGTCTGCTTCAATTCAAGTGTATGCATTTCCATATGTGGTGAATTGGTTTTATACAATCATCCCATTTTAGGAGACCAAACATAATTAGACAACTGGCCTGATTAATTGACCTTTGGTCAGCTGTATGTCATTTCATGAGTATTTCATACACAAGACATTTAACTATAGGAAACAATTCATTCTAAATATGGCATTTCATTCTTGATCTCAGAATATGAGGATCAAAGAAGGGTTAGTGGCATTGAAGCAGACCATTATGAGGCTAAAAGATCAGAATTAATTGATTTGAGGCACAGTAAAAAACATGAACTTCATCAGTTGTTTGGTATTTTGTTAGAAAGCAAAAACAGCAGGATACACCAGTGGTGGATGATGGAAGCCACTGAACATTTCAAGAACAAAATACAACAGCACTATCTCAGACAGTTCACTACAAAATGCAACTGGTAAGTCTTTAGGAACAAAAAGGTCATTTACAATTGGCTACAAAGTAAATTAAAACTAAGTGTGCAGGGCTCTGGGACAAAGTCATATGACAAATGAAGTGCAGATTAACCTGCACCAGAGTGCTGTTAAGAGGAAAATGTAGAGAAAGAAAGGAACTGCTCATGATCAAAAGTATACCACAATATCACAGAACTGGAACTGGCACAATTGTCTTACTGATGAAGTGAGAGTTGAGGGTCATAGCAGAATGAATCTTTAAAGCAACTGAAACATAAGCCTCAAAAATCATTGGACACACAATTCCTTATTGTGCCTAATAATGTTCACAATAACACAACTAAGCTCTAATTTAGCTTAAGAAAATTTGACCAAACCAAGACACTTGCATGATTTTTTTTAAAAGTCTAGTCCATTTACAGTCCCATTTCTATTCTCTCCAGCATAGTCAGACTTTTCAACAGCACGCATCCCTTTCATGACACACAACTTTATACAGGTATGAGTTTCCAGCTATTTAAATATAACAGTATTCCTTTTCCACCCATAATTAAATATCTGAAGATGTCTACCTCTGACAAAATGCTTAATATAATGGACATGGGTAGAAAAAAATCTGAACCTTTTCACCTTTTTGTTTATCAATAACAGATACCAACAGTCAGTATCAGCCAAATTTCAGTTGTGCTTAACTACAGTCACACTATGACAATGTTAACACAGTTACTGACATTCAAAAACTCTGCAAAAGCAACAATAAATTTCTTTACAGACAAAAAGTGAATGGTTGTTGACTGGTCAAGTCAGTCACCTGAGCTGAATCCCTCTGAGCATGCATTTCACTTACTGAAGACTGAGTGCAAAAAGCCCAAAGCAGAACAGGAACTGAAAATGGCTGTATGTCCAGAGATTTCAATGGGGCAAAGATTTCAGGCAGCCATTGATTTCAAAGTATTTGAAATCAAGTAATAAATAAAAGTTACATTTAATAACTAATTACTGCCTGATTACCAATTAGTACATAAACAGGACTGTGATTCATATGGAGTCCTCCCAATAGTCTACAAGTGACATTTTGTACTTTAACCAGTCATTTTCATTTCAAATTCAATGTGCTGAAGAATAAGACCAAAAACACAAAAATGGTCATTGTGCTCATGTGACTCCAGATGTATGCTCACTTTTTGCAGCTGGCCTCTGCAGGAGATCAGTATAGGAAAAGTCACTATACTGATTTTCTTGGATGCCTGCAGTGTTTTATAGTTACCTGTAAATAATGTGGAGAATCCTGCTCACTTGGCAGATGAACCCCAGAACTTGTATTTTTTTGGCAAGCGCAGAACACTGTAAGCTTTTGTGAAGTTCAACTAAGTCAGATCTGCCTACAACCTCTGCATTCCCATAATCAATATATGAAACATGAAACTAAATAAGAGAAATAAGAACAGCACACAAACAAAAGAACACTTTCTTGTAGCAAACATGCACTTTCTGCAGTTTAAAACTAGAATTTATCAGTAACACAGTTATCTCTACTGTACTAAAAATATTATGCCCAGAACATGTAACAAGTAAAAAAGAAACCACTATTGAGAAACACCAGACTGGAGAGCCCAAATTTCATCATTTGCGCATCTGCTCACCTTGTGTCTACCTGCTGTTGCACTTTGCACCTGTACCAGCATCTGTCCTCTGAGTAGCATGCCCCATAAAACTGCACCACAGTGAAAAGACAGAGACCAGCCAAGTGCGGCGTGGAGTTTTCTGTCCCATTTGTCCGACTTATCTTTTAAACTACCTTCTGTGTGTTTGGCCGTCATGTCAACCTAGCTGCAGTAAGGCATATTTCTAAGACGACTGTATCCATGTTTTCAGTTGTTTTTATCCTCACTCACATTCTGAAGAGCGATATAAATGAAATAAATGGCATTATACCGTGCTATACATTCAAAAAAGATAATTTCTTCACTTGTTATCTTCATTTTCATCAGCTTCTTAATCTCAAATTTCCACCTTTGTTTGTCTGAATGTAACTGCAGCACCATTTAAGGTGGAACGGAGAAATTCGAAGAAAAAGCTTGATATAAGCATTACCTGAGCCCAAAAAAGTGATGGCATCCACAACATGGGTGACAACGACCAGCTCCACTGAATCACTAGAATGAGAAAAAACTCTGCTGTTGATGAGAGCATTTCTAAACACCAGGAGACTCCATTTTTGTCTGACAAACCTTGAGCTTCTTGCGCACATTTGTCAAGCTCGGACTCCCAAGATTGCTCCATAAAGCCTCGTCTCTTTAAAAAAACAACATGGTCCCAGTATTAGCGTAATGGCGGCATGTAAAACAAACAGAAGTCATACAAGCACACGGTTACTGAGGCTGGAGAATGCCTCATTTTAGGCTATAAAGAAAGGATTTTTTCAGAAGTTTACCTCTTCCGTCGTAGTTGGCATATAATGTAATAAGTACTGGAAAACTTTAGCAATGTCTTGCTACCAGGCCTTGGTCAGTTAACCCCTTCGTGCTCGTTAAATTCAGTTCTGACTATTCGAAATTCGGACTAGATTAATTTGTTATTATTGGTCAACGTAATATTTGAGCTTAATCCAAAAAATGCACATCGACAATAAGAATGATACACAAATATGTCCAAAAGTGTGAAGATGTCCCCTCTAATTAGTCAACTGAGCTACTTTAAGTCTCACCCATTGCTGGCACAGGCGTCAGCTTGTACTATCTCCACAGAAAAGCAGCGTCACTGGAATGGGGAGCTCTGACGCAGCCGTACGTTATCCCGAGATCACCATGCCAAACGCCAGCTTGAGAGGTATGAAGTCCCCAGCACTGCGCTGTAGAGCAGTGGAACTGCATTGTCTGTAGTGACAGAACACCATTCAATATGAGCTGGAGTGGCGGTTGTGATCTAAACCTAATGATCCAACATCAGTACCTCACTTCACTAATCCTTCTGTGGCTGAACGCAATCAAATCCTCACAGCAATGTTCTGACATTACACGTGGTTAGGATTCAGCTCACATTAGCAAAGTTACCAGAGTACCCTAAAAGCCGTTCACTAGTGAGCTGCTGATGAATGGCGAGTTTAGCTAATGATTCCGATCTGTGTTGATTTGGAAATGTTAGCTCTTTTTTCAGTGCAGCATTTACATAAAGGAGCCAGTGTTCATGACTGACAGTTAGCGATGTGTCGGTCGCGAACGATCCGGCCCTAAGAACCGGCTCTTTGAACCGAACGACGGGATCCGGCTCCTGTTTTTTTTCTTCTATTAAAGAGTGAATGGTGTGTGGTGGCGTCTGTGAGTCTTCACTGAGCGGGGAGGGGAAGGGTTACAAACACACACACAGCTCAGTGAGCACACGGACAGGAGGGAAGGAGAGTCTCCCGCAAAGTTCTCTCGGGAGACAACCTGCACAGGCATTTGCGAACTGTTCATCCATCAATGCAATATTTAAATAAAGCCATATAAATAATTAACATTTGATTTAATGTATGTTTTTACATTAGAAAATTATTTTACACATAATTTGGTAATAAATTAATTTAAGCAACAAAACATCTGAGGAGCCACTTGGGAGCCGAAAGAGTCGGCTCTTTTTAGTAATCCGAGCCAAAAGAACCGGCTCTCTCAAAAGCGCCGGAATTCCCATCACTATTGACAGCGAAATAATTCTTGTTAAGGGTATTTTTGTCCTTTACGTCCCTCTATTTCTTACAGGAGAAAAACAACATTTTATAAATTTGCAAACAAACCTACACTTTGAACCTTGCCACTGCAAAGCGCTCAGTTTCAGACTCTGAAATTGTCATCAGATGTAAATCCTTATCCTAGAAAGTGAAGCAGCACCATCTGAGTGTGAGAAAGTTCAAAGGTGAAGCAGCTGTGGCAGAGGTTTGTCCCACTATGCTGAATAAATAATAGACCTTTTGGACTGGAATAAATATTTGCCAGTGTTTACAATTTATTGTGCCAGACAGAATAATAGTAGTTATTCGTGACCGTGCTCAAAACAGTCCTGCAAAAACAAACCTGACATTGCTTTAATTGTTTATCAGGAAAATAAATATTGTATTAAAAATAGCTGTGGCCAAAAATAAACTTTCCATGTGTTATTCCCTCTCTAACAACTAAATGTGTTCCTGTGCAACAGCATGTTTCATTTCCTCCATCTGTGGACTGCTTTCCTTCATGCAGCTAAGCTGCGATTCTAGTCCACTTAGGTTTGTTAAATGAGCAGGTGTTAGCAATCTAGCTATGTTTAATCAAAACCATGCACATCCATTTTTTTGTCCTTTATATTTTCAAATACTTAATGATGAATGAACTAACTGAAATGGTCCAAAACTACTTGGAATTAAACTACCTTGAAGGCATCAGTTTCACAGTTAAAGAAAACACTGGAGGTTATATTTGTCTAATACAAAGTGTAACTGTTATATAGGGACTTGCCTTGGGCCTTAATGACTGTACGAACCTCAGATATCACCTGAAAAACTTTCAATGTATCACTGATCAGGTGAAGCATCTCCTCAGCAACAGGTGGGTCTATGTACAAGAAATCTGCCATTGGAGGTTTTTTGATCATAACTTTGAAGCTTGCTCTTGCTGACTGTAACCCATCTGTTGCGGTACAATTTGTCAGCCACTCTCTATAATGTCCAACATCAGAAAGGGACCACCATTCAGCACAACTGAGAACGTCCACACCAGCATGCTAGTGGCATGTTACTGTATGTCACACTGGCACAAGGGTATCAAGCGAAACAATGTTACTGCAGACAAACATATGCACAGAATTCTGCCCAATGATTTGTCCGACCTCAAGAGTCTGGAATATCTCAGTGGTATACTCCTATGCCTGGGATGTCCACTCTTATCCACAAAGGCCCACTGTGGCTCCAGGTTTTCATTCCAAACTGGCTGAAGCACACTCGATTCCACTTGTCTGATCAACTGGTCTCAGCCTTTAACAGTTGATCAGATGTGCTTCTGCTTTGTTGGAATGAAAACCTGCAGCCACACTGGCCCTTTGTGAATAAGTTTGGGCACCCCTGCCCTTATGCTGTCTACAGCTGTGCATACCTGTCTTTGAAGAAAAATCCCAAAATGAAAACAAGCACAAAAATGTGATTATCACCAATATAACTCATTCACAAGTTTCATTACTCCAAATATATTCATATGCTCATAAAACAAATACATTTTTCTTTACCATTGTCAAGATAACAGGTTTCGACAACTCCAGAAGTCTTTATCCAGGCTTTGTGCTTCTGCAATGTGTGTGGCTCAAAGGAGTTACAGTGATCTGAAATTCAGCACTGATGTTTTTGCCATGAGTTGTATTAGTTATTAGGGGCCAAATGCTACATTCTTCTTGTAATTTATATGAGGTTCTTTTACAATGTTTCTTTGGTTTATGCACCAGAAACAGTTTAAATAAATTTTTGACCATCTTCCAACTTCTCTTATCCCTAATTAGACTTAATTAGATTTAATTAGACTGGTCAGTGCTTTTAAGACTGATATACGCACTGTGATTTTAAGACTGATCCAAATAATTGACCTCTGTTCTGATGTGTAGGGGTGGAGCTAAACTAATGCTAATGCTAAAAATTAGGTGCTTCCTAATTTCCCTCTTGCTGATAAGCAACCATTAAAACCATTGGGATTACAACCTGGTGATTTTGCTATCTAATGGGAATTGGCTTAATGGTTACATTTGAGGGAAGGAAGCCATCAATTGCGTCTGGGATCAGACCCAGAACACCTGGTAAACCATTAGAATCATTTACGCTGTGATATCAACCCATTAAGTGATACTTTTTTTAATTCCCACAACCGGGTAAATTCCACCTCCACATTTAACCCATCCATGAGTGAATACACACACACTAGGGGGCAGTGAGCACACTTGCCCGGATCCACTATCCACGGCGCCCGGGGAGCAATTGGGGGGTAGGTGTCTTGCTCAAAGAACTGTCAGTACTGGGGATCGAACCGGCAACCTTCCAGTCACAGGGCCAGCACCCTAACCTCCAGCCCAGGACTGCCCCAAGAAAACACACCATAACATTAGTGACTTATCAGACGTTTTCAGTAACCAATATAAACTTTTAATAGTTTGTACGATTTTTTTCCCACCATGACCAGCTTCCAGCAACATGAACCGAGAAGTGGGTATTGTGAGCATCCTTTAGTGAAACAGGTTTGAACACGCCCCTAGATGGCTCTCACTAGTTTTTCCACTCCCTCTCAGCCCTCCCTCTGCTAGGCAGATAATTTCGGCACGGCTTGTATGTTGAAGTCGTCGGGTTGTAGAAGATGTCCGCCGCGGGTGCTGGAGGTTGCGGACCCGGACCAGGACCCAGCGCCGGTCCTGGATCCGGGGCCTCCAACCCACGTAAGTTCAGCGAGAAAATAGCTCTGCATACTCAGCGTCAGGCCGAGGAGACAGCTGCATTTCAGGAGGTTATGATGGACATTACCTCGACACGGGTAAGTGCGGAGGGAAACGGGGATGAGTGCCTCGTAGTAAAGGCCTGTCATTCGCAGAGAGAGCTGTGAGAATGAACTGAAGAAAAATGCTATTTTAGTAGTTATTTTGTTATATTCTAATGATTTGGGCAATTCAACATTCGCTCTCTGTGCTAGTAGAAAGAAAAGTTGTTTTGTGGTAGCCCCGAGAAACTCGCACTTTCAGAGAGATACTAACGCTAGCATGTTCGCTAAGTAGGTGGGTTAGCTAGCCAGTGGCTAATAAGAGTATTGGGTGATACGGTTGCTAGTCAAGTTAGCTAAGCTAACGCTAGATGGCTACATATCACGACTGTTTTTTTTTTGTTTGTTTTTTTACAGACGAACAGTTACAATCTAAAGTTCTCATAGTAATAATTAACAAACTCATTTAAAAAAATGCCACACAAGTATCTAGCTAGCGTTAATGCCTACAGAAGAACAGGAAGCTAACATTAGCAGGTTGGCTGTCTAGCTAACAGCATCTGCTAGCTGTCTTGCTGCTGTTGTCACTCAGTGAAGTCTAAGCTCATACTTCAGTTTTGAGTGCCCGCGTTTTTAGCACATACATAAAGGACCTAGCTGGACTGAACTGTTTTTGCTGGTGGCTCGTTTGATTTGAAACGTTAGGCTAACTACAATATTTACACAACCGTGCTAACTGGATAATTACGCTAGTTAACAAACATTAGACGTGAAGTTGCAGGCGAGCTTGCTAGCTAACTAGCTGCCTCTTCAGCCGACCACTCAATGCTTGACTAACCGCTTACCGGAAAAGATAAGCAAATCTGACCTATCAGCCCAGTTAGATGCGTACAAGCGCTGCTTAGAGCTGTAGCAGCAGTTTAAGATTGTGTGTTTATCTTCGTCTTTTGCCTTGGTTGCTAGCAAGCTGTCGGAACTACGGCACCCAACCTCCTCCGGGACCCGAGTTAAGATTATGTTTTCCTTTCATACGTTTGGTGGTTAAAACGTGGACAAAGTCTCCCAGTTTCGTGTGGGCATTCGTATAAAGAGCTGTGAACTCTCTCTACTTCCCTGCCTATGTGAGTTTTAAAGTAAGCTCTGTGGGATTGTTGGTATTCTGACATGGTCAAAATGTTCATTTACAGGTGTTTTATGTAAACACTATGATTTGATTGACTTCCCTTAACTTACTTTAGATTCAGTAAAAAGGATCTTTCCATCCAGTTTTAAGGACTGGTACAATGCAGTGTTTAGGTTTTCCTGGGTTGTAAACCGTAGTGATCTTGGGTCTTATTCTGTGCTGGAGTTTCAGGCAAGCCCTTCCTCCTGTGGTAGTTATCATTTAATGAGCTCAAGACCCTCCAGGTAGGAGGTGTAGTGCAGTGATAAGCAGATGCCCAGTGCTGGCCACATCTCTAATTATGTAATCGTCCCCCTTGCAGATGTCCGGTTACTGTAACTGATCATTTGAGGATCTCCTTTCCCTTATCTGTGTCTCCCCTGCTCCAAACACAGTTTCACTGCAGAAGTGTAGCGATTTTCTGTCACTGCATCCAGTCAGGTTAAAAGCAGCAATACACCTCGATGAGACTGTGACAGATGGTGGGTTAATAGTGGAGTCTGGCTGGTTACTGAAACTTGCCTGTTAGTGTTGTAATCACTAAATCACCAAATTTTGACTCGTGAAAGGTGTCAGTAGCTGTGCACTGAACTAGGAACCTTCATCCTCACTTGACAGTTAACTGCTGTGAACAGTGTCTGTAGATGTGTCAGTAAAGCTTCTGAAAAGTAGTTCATGTCCCTGCCTTTCTCTCAGTTAGTCAGGCATTGTATATTGTAGGAAGATGAAGTTGGCTATTAAATCACCTATTTATTTGGTGCATATATATGGGGCAGCCATTTAAACACGTTTTGACTTAATAGTGCATCAGTAAATGGTTTGACTTTCCACACGGTGTGGGGGGTGTCAAAAAAAATAGTAATTGATAAACAGATTTACAAAATTATTATTATTATTATTATTATTAGTGCTGCTGCTGCTGTTGTTGTTGGGGACAGTTTCCATATTTGAAAGTTGAAAGTAGGCTGTCTGCAGTAGTTCAGTTGAGCAGTTCTTTCATGGCTCTTGGTCTTGAGTATTGTGGACTGGGTTCACATGTTACAGTTCCAGTAACTATTAAATAATAAACATGTCTTGAAATGCAGCATTTTATGCCTGTGAGAGAAAGTAAATTAAGCACTGAATAACAGACTTTCTTGATATCTTAAATCTTGATATCTTTCTTAATATCTTAAAATAGATCAATTAATTTGGACAGGCAATTTTTCTTTTGCCAGAAGGCAATAATATTTTAAAGTTTCCTATGAAGTGCTGTAGTGCTCCCTATGGTCTTCCACAAATACCCTGCATAAATTCCAGCCAAAGTGGAGAGGCCTCTTTCTGCTATTATTTTTTAAAACAGTGGAACTTGTTACCTTTAAAAAGTACATAGATCTTTTTAATTTAGCTTTTATTAAAACTTAGAATGCACAAAATTTTTATTTCACTTTTGTTATTTATTATATTATTATATATTCGTTTTTGCCTGTAATTTTACTTTTTTTTATTTTTATTTTTAGTAAAGCCTTAGTTATATTGTAAAGCCTTGTTAAATGTAAAACAGCTACATGTGTTGAATGTGCTATGTGCTGCTTCTTCTTCTTTTTGTGTACATAAAATTTATAAAATGTAGAAACTGGCACTACATCTTTCTGGATTAGGATTACAGGGGAATATAACTTATAATTTATATTATAACAGATTCTGCATTATTCAGTAGGAGCAGATATGTTAACACAGTTGCCCAGCATCATCTGATTTTTGTGTTCTGTCAGAGTAAATTTAATACATCATCAAATATTGGTTTGAAATATCAGTCAAATCTAATCATCTGTATGGAATGACACACACACACACACACACACACACATATATAATATTTTATGGATAGAATTTCTAGGCGCAGTTAGGTGATGGAGGGTGTCCGGTTTGGTGACCTCAAGGTCACATCGCTGCTGTTTGCACATGATGTGGTCCTATTGGGGACATCAGGCTGTGAACTTCAGCTTTCGCTGGATCGGTTTGTAGCCAAGTGTGAAGAGGCTACAGAGTAAGTACCTCCAAATCCAAGGCCATGGTTCTCAGGCGGAAAAGGGTGGAGAGCCCTCTCTGGGTCAGGGATGAGCTCTTGCCTCAAGTGGAGGAGTTAAAGTATCTCGGGGTCTTGTTCACGAGTGATTGTAAAAGGGAGCGAGAGATTGACAGGCGGATTGGTGCTGGGTCAGCAGTGATGCAGACTTTTTACCGGTCTGTTGTGGTAAAGAAAGAGCTGAGCCATAAGGCAAGGCTCTCGATTTACCGGTCGATGTACGTTCCCATCCTCACCTATGGTCATGAGCTTTGGGTAATGACCAAAAGAACGAGATTGCGAATACAAGCGGCCGAAATGAGTTTCCTCCGCAGGGTGTTTGGACTCTCCCTTAGAGATAGGGTGAGAAGTTCGGTCATCCGGGAGGGACTTGGAGTAGAGCCGCTGCTTCTTCACGTCGAGAGGAGCCAGCTGAGGTGGTTCGGGCATCTGATTAGGACGCCTAACGTGGACGCCTTTCTCGGGAGACCCCGGGGAACACCCAGGACAGGCTAGTGTGACTATATCGCCCAGCTGGCCTGGGGGGGATTCCGAGGCACTCCCCAGAGAGCTAGTGGAAGTGGCTGGGGAAAGGGAGGTCTGGGCCTCATTGCTTAGGATGCTGCCTCCGCGACCTGAACCCCGGACAAGCAGAAGATGAGATATATATATATATATATATATATATATATATATATATATATACACCCACACATAATTTAATTTGTGGCACCATTTAAGGTGGAACAGGAAAATTTGAAAGAGAAGCCTTCACTTTTCAGTGTTTCACAGTTTCTTGTTGCAGATTTAACATATCAGGAAACCAACTGTGCTGCTTATAAATGCACGCAAGTCTGTTCATCTCCAAATGTTCAAGCAAGCGACGTTAAAGCTTCCACCCAAATTGAAAGTGAATTACAAACTCTGTAGCAACTTTTATTGCCAAGGATTTTGGTCTGTTCTATGTCGTTGAGAACCAGGGCTTTCGTGCTATGCTGCCCACTTTGGAGCCCAGATACAGCATCCTGTGTCCAACATGATTTACAGACACAACAGTCCCCCCACTCTCTACAACGAGACCAAAACTGAAAAATCACTGAATTAAATGGGTAGGGCTGTAATGTGATGTGTGGACATCCATTACCACTGGATCTTATTTCACTATACATGCGCATTTCATCGCAGATGAGTGGCAGCAGAGTCTCGTGCTCTAAACAAGAGCAGTGAATGAGAGCTTTCCAATTAACTTGCCAAACCACTTCCATTTGTTTTATTAAAACAAGATATTGAAAGTAAATTCATTATGGACTATAACAAATACTTTGCTTTAAAAGTACAAAGTTGTTGCACAGTGGAAAAAAAATCCTGTATAGAAAAAAAGATGCGTGGATAATTGCATCGTAGCCCTCTGAATTGTAATCGAATCATATTGTGAGGTGCCTAGAGATTCCCACCCCTTAAATATAACTGTGTGTATGTATATATGTGGTGTGTGAGTATATGTATATTTTTTTTGATGTATTTTGTTGCTAGGCATTAGATTGTCTAGACTTAACACACACATTTTATAGTGCATTACTTGAAGGGTACAAAAGACTTGAGTTACGAAAAGAACTCAACTACTGCGTTATTAGATGTTGAAGATGGTTGAAGTCCGATTCCCAGTATTAGACAAATACAGCAAAAAAAAAAGGAACCACAACCACTGGTTTGGATATCGGTGTAAAACATAAAATAATTCATAAAAATGATTCTGTAATAAGTCCGCCCTTAAAATATCAAAGAATTGCTTGTTGTTCACATGACATAAAACAAAGAAAAGTAGATCACATAACAGTAGCCACACATAACTTATCATACGAATTAGTGCCCAGCTAAGTATTGAACTAGTCAGTTTTAGAATTATAATTTTGCTTGTGTGCTGTAAGTGATTTTTCATTTGTGTGAAAGAGCGTAATTGATTTAGCTAAAAGTTTTTTGTGAGTCATGTTCATTAGTGTTTTAAACAGCTTGAGCATAGTGCTTTTAGATAGTCATCTTAAGTATTTTTAAAGAAAATGCATCAGTGTCGGTACGAGCTGGTATAAAGTTTTAATATCAGTATTAGAAAAAAATGTTGTGGTTGCATCTCAGCACTGAATGTAACTGAGATGTCACGCTCATCATGAATCTTAGCTGAGCAGGCCTTCATGACTATTGTTTTTGTCATAGTTTTAGCAGTATTATGCAGCACTCCTGTTTGCAGCTGCCAGTGTTAGGTCATGAACTTGGTATCATCTGATAAGTTACACATTTTGAACTGTGTAGGCATAGGCTACTGTTATTTTTGCTCAACTTGTCTTCTTGATGGTGTAACTGGCATACATAGATCTGGTTATAATTAATTTGATTCTTTTTATGGTGTAAAATAGGGAATAAATGTGTTTTCTGATCAGAAGTTTTGCTTTTTGTCAGAGAATGGCTTATTTGTTTTGATAATGAAACAGCTAAAGATGTGAAGTAGTCTAAAGGCGACTGTTAGGCTGCGTTTACACAGCAGGTAAAAGTGTCCCAGATCCAATCTTTTTCTTCATATGTGACACAAATGTGTCATTTGTGTTTCAGTGTGAACAGCAAAAAAAATGCACTGAATCTTACATTTTCTGATTTGAGACGCTTTCATATGTGGTACTGAAATCTGGTACGTATCCGATCTGCAGCAGTGCGAGCAGAGTCTGAACAGCCGGATTGGATTTCACGTGACTTTTACATCAGTCCAACTCAATATTCGTCATAATTTACATATACTGATGTTTCTGTACAAAAATTAGAAGAGACTGATTGCAGCCGCTCTGGGTTTCAAATGAAACGGTCGAGTACAGCCAGAGGAGACCGAGGCTGCAGCGTCAGAGAACAGTTTAAAGAATCTGAGGACATGAACCAAAGAAGTGGCCATAACCGAATACCGGGCCCTTTTTATGGAAATTTTGAACACATTCTGGCTGATGAGTCCAGCTGTCAACCATTAGAACTTCATAATCGCTCCTGTGATGCTGGCGAAGACACAACTGAAAGCTCTGGGTTCGACAAGTGTTCGCTAGTCGTCATGATTGTTTACCTCTGGCTGAGCACAACATGTGAAGCATTGTTCTTTTGCGTTTGCGGTCTCATTATCGGTTCAGGAGTGCGATCTGTTCAGACTTATGTCGCATACAGATCACATTTAAAAGATAGTGTGAACAGCCAATAAAATAATAATCTAATTTGGTGAGAAACTGATAGTAGTCACAGCACAATCCTTTAAGCTTTCATTCATGTTTCATGAGTCATTCTGTGCCTGAAGAGCTGCTGCACTGCTTTATCAGTTTAGCAAGTATGACAACGAGTGGGGAAAATAGATCTATCTTGCGCTGCTACACAGTGTTGTAAAGCCTGACAGCATATCACGACATATTTACAACACAGATTAACATTACACTTAAAAAAAAACTTGTAATAAAAACTAGTAAGTATTGCAATGGAACAGTTTTATGATTGTTTGACACTTTTCTGTGTAAAAGAATAAACATGGTAATTGTAAACATGTGCCCTGACATTGAAATTGAGAATTCTTGCTGTGTAAGATTATTAACTTAAACTCTTGATGAATTTGAATGTGAAGGGAGAGTGAGATTTTTTTTTTTTTGAGGTAGAGGATGTGGTTAGTGCTGTTGGCCTGAGGGTGTGAATATAATGGTTTGATCCAGGTTCCACCGTCCTGCAAGACGTCAGCTAAAATATACCTAAATCTTTTTGTTTCCTCTCTCTCGTTTGTTTTTAAATGCATTTTGTAATTTTTTTTTTTTATCTATGGTATTATTTCAATGTCTATGCTGTGTACAATGTCTGTACTGACTGGCACAACTGGATTATACATAGTTAAAAAGGAGTGTATGGTTTTTATTTAATGAGTAATCTCTTAAAACAAACTTAATACCTTTTTGAAGGAGAGAAATACTAAAGCTTTTGTTCGCAATTAGTGTGTGTCATACAGAAATCCACTGCTCAGGTATGAGCATGATAATTTCACTTACCATCTGTGCTACCGCAAACAGTTCAATGCAGCTCTGGTCTGACTCTGTCCTGATTGATAATGTTGTGTGTAAAGTAGTGTGTTGACCATTTGGACCTGTGTGTTGACCGCAGGGCTCAGCGATATGGCAAAAATAGAACATCATGCATTTTTCTTGTTTTTTTTTTTTTTATGAGACCAAACAGACACTGTGCATTAATTATATATTATACTTTTTTGAAAAATGCTGCTTTAAATCTGATGTAGCTATCTATATTCAGAAAAGAATATTTTGATAAAATTTATTAAAGTACTGTTAATGTTGCTATATTGTCTGTCCCGTTTGACAGCTTGTCAGACAGACACAGGAGTGGTGGAGCACCATTCTACTTTGTAGTTTTACTTGCACAAATATGAGCTGCATTCAGCCATTAGAAGACCTTGCTTTTGACCTCCATACAAAAGTGTTGTCCGCAGTCTGCAGAACAAGATCTAAAGAAGCCAGAGGCATTTTTGAAAAGTAAAAATGAAACTTTTTGGCTACAACCACCAAAAGTATGTTTGGAGAAAAGAAGGAGGAGCGTTTGGTGAAAAAAAACAACTTGACAACTTTTAGGCATAGCACATAGTGGATCTGTTATGCTTTGGGTGTGGCAGTAAGTGGCATTTAAAACATTGCACAAATATTGTATGTGAAAGAATTGATTTCAATACATCATCATATTCTGGCAGCAAATATGAGAAAGTCCACAAAGTAAATGAAGTTAAGTCCACCATGAACTGCTTTAAGAAATGTAAACTGAAGCTTTTAAAGTGGCCCTCTTAGTCCTCTGGCCTGACTGGTTGAAATATAAATGGGAAAGCTTGTAACATTGAACATGACATCTATTTACAGGGAAAGTCCTGCTTTTCAATAAAATAAAATTGAGCAACGGCATATATTTACAGGTGAAAGTCCTCTCCTTCAAATAAGAGTCGATCAGCTTACAAGCTGCAAGCAGGGAAAGCCCTGCACGGTCTGCACAAGCTAATACTAACAACAACTACAAAATTAAAATATTTTTGCAGACTGGATAGGATTGTGTAGCGGGCCTGATGTGGCCCCGGGGGCTTGCGTTTGAGCTCTAAGGGATGTAATTAATGTCAGTCTGTGTATTCTGTACTTTCAGAAATAATCTGTAAATCATGTCTGATTTATTTTATCAAATTTGTCTATAGCAGGTTAGCAACAAAGAAAAACCTGCCTGGGACTGGGATTTCGTCAACTTAAGACATGACTGTAACGATGCTCCATGTTATAGTTGCTAATTTGACATGAGAACACATTGATTAGGCGCCACAATCTGTCTGAGCTGTCCTTGAGTGTGGTGTATCTCATGTGGCCTTGCATTTGGGTAGCACTTTTTTTTTATTCTCATTTCATTTGATTAGTAAACATTGGTGCAGTGTCCTGTTGGCTCCACCACAAAACAATATTGTCACTGTCATTTATGCTCATAATTTAAGCCTTTGAAAGCTGTGGAATGTGAATTGCAGTTGGTCTGGGCTATGAAAACAAAAGCTTGTTTGTAATATTTGGAGTGGGTTAGAACAGTGAGGCGGAGGAACAGCACTAGTACAATAGTGCTCATTGCAGCCTGCTGGAGATGACGGATAGCGATTGCAGTACAAATAAATGTACACTCTTTCTGGAACATTTAAAAAGAAATAAGGTGGCGGTATGCCATGTTGTCTTTCTGCATGCTGTAATTCTGGGATTTGCCTCTAATCTGACGAACAAATATTTGGAGCACTAAAAACATTGTATAGCCGTTGGACACTACTTTTTGTGTGCATATGTGTGTTTATCGTGTTCTTTAGGTTTTTGTAAAGCAGTAAGGTTTTAAAGACTAGGCAGTACAAAGGAAGAAATCTAGCTTAAAATATGTCATTCGGTTAAGAGTGAATTATTCTGTAAGCATCATAGCCATAAACCCCTGTTGTCACTAAGATTCTACACCATTTCTGTAGACATCTTTGCCTAATCGTAACACAGCTAGTCATTGTCTTTACCAACTGAATCTTAGAGCCAGGTGTATTGCCCTGGTACGTTAAGGGCACATTCACTGAAACCTCATCATGCTATAATCATTACATCACAGAAAAACACCTAGGGTAGGAGGAAGAAGCAAAATATTGTGTGTGCAATGCTGCCTAGCAGTGAAAAGGGACAAAGGATGAAATAAGGCACTTAAACTGTAGAGCATTTGCATATTAGTATTGTCCAGTACTGGTGAAATATCACTATCTTTTACATTTAATGCTATCAGATGATATTTAGTATGATGCATTTTATAAAGTAATGAGGTATGCAAGTTTATGGACATTTATATTGTAGATATAGTGCTCCTCATTAAAAACATTGCAAAAAAACTGTAGTATCACAATGTGTCGGTATTATGGTATACTAGTGAAGATAATACTATTCTTCTTTAATATTTCTTCTTCTGCAGATTCAAGCTCAAAAGGTGCGGCTGGCTAGAACGCAGGGGCCTTACTATGGTGGCTCTCTACCAAACGTCAATCAGATCGGCAGGAACGCCCACGACCTTCAGGTATGTCATTGCGTACGTCATCAAACATTTTAAGCTGGACCTGCTAGTTTTCTATTGAACCAGCCACTGTAGATAGATCAAATATTGAAACCAAAAAATTTGGATGTGAACTTTAACTGTTTGTGTTTAAGCAAACAAGGCATGGTAAATGTTTATTAAACCTGAATAGGTGGTTATACAGTTCCACACATGCAAGGGACACCAGTTTAGAAAGACGTCAGCTGTAAGAGATTTGTGTATAATCGTTTTCCTGTGGAAAGTGCGGCAAAGCAGAGGAAGATGGCAAGCTGTATGAAATGCAGCTTAATTTGTAACATGAACCATGATAGTTCTGCTGTTTTACTTGTGGAATTATTTAATTACGTGGTTCAGCAGCATCACAATACCTTATTATTGGTGGAGAATTCAGTTTAGCATGTATCATGCATGTATATGATAAATGTATGCTACTTTTAGCATATGCATCATGAACCTGTCTGTTTACATGCCTTACAATAACATTTTTTCCTCTCTTTATTTTCAACATATTTATCAATGTTAGACACATTTGTGGCATGTTTTGTTCTACTAGACTCTCCATTATAATAATAATAATATTATTATTATTATTATTATTATTATTATTATTATTATTATTATTTATTTTTTTTTTTAACTAGATTGTTTGTTTATTTTGGACCTTAGTTTTGTAGCCTAGTTCTCCGACACCCAGCTCTATTGTAGCAAACCTGGGCCAGCTAATCAAGGTATTCAGTAGCTTCTGCATGTTTTTGGAGGAACTAAACTCTCCAGGAGCACAGTTAGGAACCTCGTGGCTTGACATTAAAAACAGGGTAATTAGTTTAACAGCTTTGTTTTAATTTAGTTTCACTAGTAGTTTTAGCATTAGAGTGGCAAGGGTCGAATAATCCGTTCAAATTGCATCCAATTGAACAATATACAGGAACTTAATGCTTCTAAGTGATGGATGTCAAAAACAACCTGTCTCTATGAACATACACTCTATTGCCAAAAGTATTTGCTCATCTGCATGAAATTGAGTGACATCCCATTCTTAATCCATAGGGTTTAATTTGATGTTGGCCCACCCTTTGCAGCTATAACAGCTTCAACTCTTCTGGGAAGCCTTTTCACAGGGTTTAGGAGTATGTTTATGAGAATTTTTAACCATTCTTCCATAAGCGCATTTGTGAGGTCAGACACTGACGTTGGACGAGAAGGCCTGGCTTGCAGTCTCCACTCTAATTTATCCCAAAGGTGTGGGTTGAGGTCAGGACGACTCTGTGCAGACCAGTCAATTTCTTCCACACCAAACTCACTCATCCATGTCTTTATGGACCTTGCTTTGTGCACTGGTGCACAGTCATGTTGGAACAGGAGGGGGCCATCCCCAAACTGTTCCCACAAAGTTGGGAGCATGAAATTGTCCAAAATCTCTTGGTATACTGTTCTTGAGCTAATCTGAAGGCCACATAAAGTTTGGAGGTCTGTAGCGATTGACTCTGTTGGCGATCTCTGCGCATGTACCTCAGCATCCGCTGACCCCGCTCTGTCATTTTATGTGGCCTCCCACTTTGTGGCTGACAACCACTTTGTTCCCAACCACTTCCAGTTTGTTATAATATCACTAACAGTTGGAATTTTTAGTAGCAAGGAAATTTCACGACTGGATGTGTTGCACAGGTGGCATCCTATCACAGTATCATGCTGGAATTCCCTGAGCTCCTGAGAGAGACCCATTCTTTCACAAATGTTTGTAGAAGCAGGCTGCATGCCTAGGTGATTGGTTTTATACACCTGTGGTCATGGAAGTGATTGGAACACCTGAATTCAGTGATTTGGATGGGGGAGTGAATACTTTTGGCAATATAGGGTATGCACAGTATGTCTTTGCACTTCTGCTATTGATTTACCACTGGCTATCAAGTCCTTGAAAGCTCCAAGACAGTTTGCTCCATTTGCTATATGCTATATGTAAGGAGAGAGTTAGTGTGATTTATTTATTTATTTATTTATTTATTTATTTATTTATTTATTTTTTTTTTTTTTTTTTTTTTTCCATTATTCTCTTTTAGCATTACTTTTAGCATTGCCCCATTCCTTTAACCATCAGAACTGTGGTGTATTTTCACCCAGTATTTTTCCTGGGCTTGGTGTTTTACCACTGCTAAATTTGGTTGCAAATTATCATTTAAGACAAAGCTAAATAGACAGGCTTCCACTTCCAAGCATCCTTCATGCATTTAAAGTACAGAAACTACATTTTTGTTCTCTGTAATTCTGTTCTGCATTTGTTTGTTTTGCAGTTGATGCTATAGTCCTGATTTAGTTTTTTATATTTTGAAAACTTGGTGGGCAAATGAAACTGTATTAAAGGTCTACTTTACAGAATTGCATCAGTCATGCAATAGCCCATTATATGTGCTCATGCATGAGCATGTATACATATGTTTGTGTGCAAGTTCATTTGTTTCCAGAGACCCTAACCTTTATATACTATGTGTATGTCCTTTTAGGGCCCATTCCACTCTAACCTTGACTCGAGTCGATCTACACGGCACCATGGCCTGGTGGAGAGAGTCCACAGAGAAAGACGCTTCATCTCCCCTAGCCGACCATACAGGAGACAAGTATCCTTACATTAATTATAATTACATTTACTCATATTTAATTACATTGTGTTCTTTTACTCAGTTGAATTATTTTTGCACAGGTAGGAGCTGCAGTTTCCTAATAATAAGCTCCTTAGCAAGACTTTAAAAAATTATGTTGCAGTTAAGTCTTTGTCCTCTGCTATTTGATGTAGTTTTGGTTGTGTAACCCCATGTGCAACCAACAACAGGTACAAAGATAGATGCCAGGGAGCTCAAGCCCCTGCCTTTTATGGCCTGGGACTGTATGAGGGCCCTCTTGGTCAGCACATATATCATAATTGTTTTATATACCTGCACCATTGTTCAGCTCAGCCTTGCCCCAGGATTAGAGGTAGTGGGTCAGTTTGTTCTATAAGTCTCATAAGCGACTTCTACCTTTTGTCAGATTTTGGTGCATTTTGTCTTTTAATGTGGCCAAGAACTGTCTATGCTTACTGGCCTGGTATGCAAAACATCCCACTGAAGACCACTGTTTTGGTGTGGTGAAAAGGCAGGCGAATTTTAAAATGGTGCCTCTAAAAAAGCAAATCCACAGGAAACATGGTGCCTCTAAAAAGGAAATCCACAGGAAACTCACTAGGATATCATAGTTAAAGGCTATTTAGTGCTATTGAACAGGAAATATGTTGGAAAAACATTTTAAAGATGTTATATCATGAAATTCACACAACTATATCTTTCTGAAAAGCTCAGTTGCAGTGTGCAGAGCGGGCAACTACTTGGGTTTCTACCCATGGTAGTTCGTCATACTGATGTGCATATAGCCAGTCAGAATGAAACCGTCAAAATCCTAATAGTTTTCACCAGCTTATCTTGCAGTATAAATCAGATGCTTCATTTATGTCTGAGCAGACTATTTAGGTTAAGATCAACAAGACCTCCATCAGTCTTAGGGCCTCCATTTTCTGAATCAGTAATAACTGCCTGTGGAGATTTCACTTTTAATGAAAGATTATGTTCTCTCAGAGAGAATTCTAACTCTCTTGTCTATAGTAATTAGTCTAATAATAATAATAATACCAGTAGTATTTTATTTATAGACCACTTGTTTATGCTGGTGGCAGCTCAATGCTTTACAGACAGGTAATAAAGCTAAACAGTAATAGAAGAACTCTAAGTATTAATTGAAGTAATGGTAATAAAGGAACCATGAGTATTAAAATCAAATAAGACAATGATTATTCAGATTAAAAAGATAAATACCACAAGAGATGTAGAATTTTAAATTAAAACCAAGTTAAAAATAAACAATTTCAGAGGTTTCCTAAAAGTGTGCTCTGAACTGGACTGTGGAATTGAGCACCATGGCTTTCTACATATTCCAGAAGGTATTTGCAGAAGGCTTCGATCTGCAAATCTAAAATCATGTGTTGGTACATGAAAAGATGGACATTCTGTGATGTAAGCAGCTGCTTGTAGCAAATGCAAGAACAAGTTTCTCTGTATCACTGAGATAAAAAGACCAAATTTCAGCAGTACTGTGCTAACAGAAAAAGACAGTTTCATCTGTCTTAGTAAAGAATCACTGACATTGTTTGCTTTCCTCTAAAACATGATTAGATTCTCCCTCTGGATAATAGTGTCTGCCAAACTGCAAATTAAAGGAAGTTTCCCTGCAAAATGTCTGCACAGTCCTGGCCTAAAACAGTATAGAAGTGTAAAATATAAGAGGTGCTGGTTTTGTTGGGGAGAAAAGGGGGTTGGTACTGCAGTTGTCCTTAATCACCGACCTCAGATGGACAGCTCTCATTGCAGCTCTGCGTACCTCTCGCCACCTCCTGACCCCAGCTGGAGAAGGTAATGAATACTAAAGAGCCGTAACAGGTCTCAGTCTGGGACCCTCTGTGCTATACGTCTTAACTCCGCTGTCTGTCTGTCTTGTTGAATGTTAACTTGTTAACTTATAGATGTGTGTGACGGCTGATGTTTGGTTCATGGCAAACTAACACTGGCACTGACAGGACTAACCCGAAGGCGCTGCTTCAGTGAGCTCTCTTCCAGAGCTTTGTCTTCTGTTGCTTTACAGGCCTTTTGGGCAGATTTACCTTCTTTTTTTATCTTATCCTTTGACTGTGGCAACTTCTCTGCTTTTCTCATTTATCAAACTTGGGGGATCTTCATTTCCACTTTTGTTCTGTTCCAAAATCTCCCTCTTCTGGCTCTACTAAACGGAACAAACTCGCCTTCAGTGAGTGGGATACTGACTTTTAAAAGGACTTTTAAAATGCTAAAAGAATCACTTCTTCAGGTAAAACTTAATCAGTTTCTATTTGACTAATTGTTGTTTTCTTGGAGTAGCAGCTGCAACGCTTCAGCAGTTCATGGGGAGGCTGCTTTTTTGGCAGTCTTGGCCATCGATTGATCAGCTTGAGAATGGAGGAATCAGCAGTAAGCAGCAGACATGTTCCGTTGTGTCAGCAGAGTCCTCACACTCTGATCAACAGCTCTATAAATCCTACCTAGGCATGCGCATACACAATATAAAGTGGTGATGTAATCACAGAGGCACATGGTATGCTGCATGTTGGAAATATATTTCAGTGGCCCTTTGGGGTAATGGTACAATGTTCTTCTCTAAATTATTTTTACATTTTTCATCAGTTAGCCCCCTTTCTCCTGGACTGGGGTCACAAGGCTGATCCCTAGCCCCATATAGAGAAAAGCCCCATGTGCTGAATATCGTCAGTGTCCCTCTTTCTGATTGTCTCTTGGGCTGCTTTCGGTTCTTTCGCAAGCCTCCATTTTTTTCCTCATGGTTCTGGAAATAATGGGCATTTTTCTGTCAATCACAAAGGAACTGGTCCAGTAATTTCTCCATGGACAAGAACCCGTTGTTCCGTCTTCCCACCACAGCACTCAACAGGTGAATTCACCTCTCTCGGTCGTTCCCTATCACTCGTGTCTATGTAATACTATTTTTTTTTTGTTGTTGTTGTTGTTGTTGTTGTTGTTGTTGTTGTTGTTGTTTTGGTTTTGTTTTTCTTTCTCTTTCACTCACTTTCTGTATTTCTTTCCTGCTTGCTTTGCTTTTCTTTCTTGTTTTGTCTTTCTTTTTCTCTTTTACTTTCTCCTCTCTGTCTCTTCTGGATCATCTTCTGATGATCTGGTCTTTTTTTTTTTTTTTCTTTCTTCTAAAATTGTCTGAGGCAAAAGTAGTGTGGTGAGTAGGCTGAGTAGTGTGGTGTGCAAGGTAAGCTATTGTTCAAGAACACCTGTCAGCTGTTTATGCTTTTATGCTTGCCCTCACTGATGACTGTGAACACTGAGTTGTTTTCGTATTGCACCCTAGGACAGATATGTAAATATGTTGGTTAAGTCACATCCCTTTTTCTAAGGATTTGTTCACGCAGCAGCTAAAAGTAGCTCAAATCCGATCTTTTTCTTTATATGCGACAGATCTGATATCTTAGTGCCAGCATGAACAGCAAAAAACACATTGAATCTGACAATTTCAATTGCGATTTGGGACACTTTCATACGTGGTACTGAAATCCAAACAACCTCAAATGTTTGGGCTAATGTTTCTGTACAAACAAAATTAGAAGACACATCACAGCTGCTCAGTGTTTAAAGAGTTTGTAAAAGAAATGGCCTAATGTGGTGAATGGAGAACGAGGCTGTGGCATTAAAGAAAACTTAAAAGTCTACAGGTAAAGTTTAAAGAAGCCA
This sequence comes from Pygocentrus nattereri, assembly GCF_015220715.1. Classification (NCBI taxonomy): domain Eukaryota; kingdom Metazoa; phylum Chordata; class Actinopteri; order Characiformes; family Serrasalmidae; genus Pygocentrus; species Pygocentrus nattereri. Next base: position 15,686,682 of record NC_051213.1, read on the forward strand.
AGGTTGCGAACCAAAGAAAAGGCTGTGGGCGAATAAAAGGCCTTTTAAAGTGAGCTCTAACATGTTCTGGGTGATGAGCCCAGCTGTCAGCTGTAGGAACTTCTTACTAACTCCAGTGATACTGGTGAAGATGAAATCGAAACCTCCGTGCGTGGCCGTTACCGATGACTCCATTGTTTGTATCCTTTGGATAATCATGCCAAGTGAAGCACTGTTCTTTTGTGCTTGCAGGCCAGTTCAGGAGCGTGATCTGTTCAGACTACTTTTATATATTTGTCACGTTTAAAATATACTGTGAACTAACAAAAAATGTGATATAGGTGGAGAAAATCATATTTGAGCTACTTTAACCTGCTGTATGAGCATAGCTTAAGAGAGAAGCGGTGTTTTAAGTGATATTTAATTAATTTTGTCATTTTAAGTCGTCATACCTGAACTGAGGACAACACTACTTTCTTGCCCACAGGAAGAAGTATCAACAGACTTTTTTTTTTTTTTTTTTTTTTTTTTTTTGGACCTTTTGTAGTCTTCATTTTCTGATTGTAGACTTCTGTTTCACTAATAAAATTCAATATTGCAGTATTTTCCAAAATCACTGTACTGTAAGATCTAGATGATGTTTTCCTTAATGAAGTTAATGACGCCATGCTTCCTTGATACTGGTTCTCTGTGTTAAAACAATGTCTTACACATAGCACTGCTGCTAAGGATTGTGTGATTTAATGCATTGGTAACTGTAATTCAAACAATTAAAACAAGTCGGATAACGATTACGTAATAGACTGCTAGGCAACACTATGAACGTGGACTTAAAGTCCAACGTAAACTGACATTTACAATGTCGAAGCATCCCAGCTTACAAACTTTACATGGATTGTTTTGACTAGTTGTGAAACGTAACCGAACAGAAAACACTACATTACAACAAAAATGATAATTTAGTTCTCATGTATTTTAAGTATTTTTTTATTTTTTGAAGCAAATGACAAATTGAAAGTAAGTTGAAATGAAGTTTGTACCTGTCAGTATCACTTAAACAAAAAAACAAAAAAAGTGGACTGTTTTGGGATCCCTGAGGACTGGATTGACAGCCAGTGCAATCTTGGACCAATGTACCTCAAACAATGACCCTTTGCTCTATGTCTCTCTGTCTCTCTCAACTCTTTAGAACGAACTCAGACTCTGCACTGCACACCAGTGTGATGAATCCCCCCACTGGAGATCCCTTCAGTGCAGGACACAACCTAAACCCTCAGGGGCGGCGCAGTGGTGGGTATCTTTCTCTCCAGGGACAAACACAATCCTTGTTATTTTATTCCAGGATGGTAAATAATAGGAGCGATTTTCAGATACTGCAGTGTGTAGATTTTTCTGATTTTGGACACCTTTTTTATTCTTTCCAATTTGTAGGTTTGACAGAGAGTGAGGGACGAAGGAGTAAGTCACTCATCCCTTTGCAGCTCAACAGTCATAAATACATTGTATTTGTTTGTAATGTAAACAGAACAGTAAAGGCTCACATGCGGAGTGAAGCTGACTTCTTTCTTTCTTTTTCTTTCTTTCTTTCTTTCTTTCTTTCTTTCTTTCTTTCTCTTTCTTTCTCTTTCTCTCTTTCTTTCTTTCTCTTTTATTCTCTTTCTTTCTCTTTCTTTTTCTTTCTTTCTTTCTTTCTTTCTTTCTCTTTCTTTTTCTTTCTTTCTTTCTTTCTTTCTTTCTTTCTTTCTCTTTCTTTTTCTTTCTTTCTTTCTTTCTTTCTTTCTCTTTCTTTTTCTTTCTTTCTTTCTTTCTTTCTTTCATTCTTTCTTATAGTGTTCCCATACCCAGTTCCTCCCATAGAGGAGAATGTGTTAGATGAAGGAAAACTCCTGAAACCGTGGGACGCTAAAAAGGTATTCTTGGATATCTTCTTGTTTTGTGGTTTTTGTTTTTAATTTATTTTCTAATATTATTGCTCTCATTTTTCTTTTTATTTACTTACTACTATTATTGCTCCCTCAGTGTCCTAATGTATTTTGACTACTCTGAGCAAATTCTTGTTCTGTATAATTTAACTATCACACACTGTTTTATCACACATTTATATACACAAAGTTCTTGATGATTTTTTTTGTGTGTGTGTGTGTAAAAGGTGATTATATGACATTTGTCAATTGTATTTTTTTACTTTAGTTACCCATGCTGTCCTCACGACCAAAATCTTGTGAAGTCCCTGGAATCACGTAAGTTCAAATAGTCTGCCTACAGAAGAAGTTAAATGTTTGAAGTCAGTTTTGATTGACATGTCTTTCAACCTCTAGCTCTCTTTATCTTAATGCTAATGCATCTCTCTCTCTCTCTCTCTCTCTCTCTCTCTCTCTCTCTCTCTCATGTGTGTGTATACATATATAAATATATGTATATACATATATTAGCATTTTCCCCTCACCAGACCAGCAGTCCAGTGCCCCTCATGTCCCGTCTGCTATGAATACTGGGGGTTCCCTACCTGATTTGTCTAGTCTGCACTTTCCCTCCCCACTACCAACACCACTCGACCCAGATGAGCCTGGCTATCCCTCCCTCAGCGGAGGCAACAGCACTGGCAACCTGGCCTCCACTCTCACTCAACTCGGAATCAATACCACCAACGCCTTCCACTCTCCAGGTGTGTGGGAGTTGAAAAGCAAAAATAGTTTCAGAATCAAAGGTCTGATGAACACTATAAAACATTTGAAGTGACAAGAAGAAAAGTTAGATAATTACACTTGTAGCTAGTTTCATACATAGGAGTACACAGAAATAAACTGTAGTGAGGTGCAGGCCACATCAGAGCATTTTGTCAGAGAGGGAGGGAGTGGGTGTACATGTAATCGGAAGTAGCAGCTAGTCTTATCTCCATACAGCAATTTTTGCTTACCACACAGGATGCAGCATCCTCACTTGCCATTTCAAAGCATTATGGTTTAAACACCAGTCGCACACTTCATAGGTTCCCTTCACCATTCAACATTTGGAATGATTCTCTCTTTATTATGGGTTTTTGTAATCAGCTTGCATCTCATAGTGGTTATTTTTTGTTTTTTAAAAAAATTACACACATTTTCTTCTCTCTTTTTTTCCTTTCTATCTCCAGGTCTCCTGGCCTCTTTACAGGGCACACTCAGTAATCCTTCCCTTCAGTCGTCACTTAGCAACCCAAATATCCAGTCATCTCTGAGCAGCCACTCTTTCCCCAACTCCCTTAGCTCCACCTCCCTACAGTCATCACTTAGCAATCCCTCCCTGCAGTCCTCCCTTAGCTCCTCCCCTTCTTTGCAGTCATCCCTCAGCAACCAGTCCTTGCAGTCCTCTTTGAGTAACTCTTCCCTAAGTGGACAGTCCCTTCAGTCAGCACCTAGTGCTGTGGGTGGGTCAGGCTCCTGTTTGAGTTCGTACCCTTCCCTCTTACATGGCCAGTTACAGCCACAACTGAGCACCTCCCCCCGGAGACGAACCCAGCTTTCACCACTAAATCTGCCCATTGGCCCAGAGTCCCGCAGGCACCTCTCCAAACAGTTCTCCCCCACCATCTCCACCACGCTGTCTGCCATCACACAGGTAACCAAGCCTCCTGTACTGGCGGAGAGTCCTGCTATGTATTGTAATCTTAGACGTTTGTAAAGAGAGATTTGGTAATTTTTCCTTATTTAGGATTCAGATTTATAGATGCAGTGCATCTCCTGAGCCAAGGCTGTAATCTCTCACAAGGCTGAAAATTCTTCTTTTGCTGTTGACCAGGGTGTTCCTTTGGATACCAGTAAGCTGTTGATGGACCAAAGATTACCACAGTACTCCTACAGTCAGTCACAGCAGGCCCAGGGCACTGATGTCCAAAAAGGCTGCTCCTCGCCACAGTCAGCACTGCCAACAGGCCAGCACCAACAATTACAGCCACAGCAGCAACAACCAGGCCAGCCACCACAGCGCCACGCGCATTGCCCGCAGACCCAGGTGTCATCGCAGGCCATGCAACTGCACATGCAAAACATGCAGAACCTGCGCAAATCTCAGAACTTTCAGTTGCAGCAGCAGCTTCAGAGGCAGGGCTCCCACCTTCAGCCACAGCCGCAACAGAACCAGAATCACAGCAGTGCCGTAGATACGCAGGGGCCAGTGAACTCGCAGAGTATCCAGGAGCCAGACACGCAGACACCAGCCCCCAGCCAGGTGGATGAGCAGTCTGCACAGCAAGAGCAGCAGAACCAGAGTCTCCCTCAGCTCCAACAGATCAGCCAGTCTCTTGCCAGTGATCTTGGGCTTTACAATGTGAGTGACTTCTCTCATACACTTAGAAGCCTGTGTTGTGCAACTAGATAGAAAAGATCTAGGGTAAGAGTGCCCAGCTCTTCTCCTAGAGGGCTAATGTCCATCCTAGTTTGTTAGTTTTCCTTTTCAAAGTCTTTAGTGAAACCTGGGAAGCAACAGGATCAATTGAATCAGATGTGACTTAGCAGAAAAATTACCAAAGTGTTCTCGATTTGCATCCCTGATCTAGAGGGTATTATCTAACGCAGAGGTCTGAAATCTGGACATTCAATTTCCAAGTTCCTTCAGAGGTCTTCAGTTTCCATTCCTGGATTTTGCATTAATTGGTTGGTCTGAAACTAGATGGCCAATCAGTTACATCAGCAGTTTGAATTAACTACCAGCACATACAAAATACATAACTGGAAATGACCTTCTAGGTCCAAATTTGAAGACCCTCTTCCTGCAAAATTAAGTTCCAGCCCAAATGTAAAATGCCTGATCTAGCTAATTATAGCTATATAATATAATATAATATAATATAATATAATGGAGGCCAGTTGTATAGTACAAGAATAGTATCTATATGAATAGTAAAACACTTCTGCATTATAATAACACAGGTATACAGCATTGTATTCATAGTGCAATGCAAATTCTAAAATGGTGTGTAATTTTCAGTTGCTTTGTTTCAGCTTTGGAGCTTACGCTTGAGTTAGAAACGTGTCTCACTTAGTGACTTTCATATCACTGCACTCTGTATCTTTGCAGGGAAGGCAAATGTTCCACTACCATGCAAAGTATTCTGGTTCCTGCTTGAGTTCTGATTGTGCATGAGACGGAAGACTGTCATAATTACAGTTAAGAAAGAGAGGGCTTAATTTTCCATCCACAATCTAAAAGAAGGATGTAGTCAGATTTAAGTTCACTTGGGCCTAAAATAAGATTGTGTCTTTGCACTGTTATGTGGTGTTACGTCTCAATGAGATACTTTAGTTAGAATGTGTTTGAACTTCAGGGTTTAAGTCCATCACCCCACCTCTCACTTGGGGCTACAGATAGCTCTTCTGACCTGTTGTCCAAATTATCTTTTAAATCAGTGGATGAGATCATAGCCTCTTTTGAGTCCTCCCCTGTGTGGAATGCATTTGAGAGGAGCACTGAGGTAATCCTTAAGTATACTACATTACTTTTGTGTGTAGTAAAATCTGTTTATAGCTAAACTAAAGAAAGGCATTTGAATAGTCCCTGTCAACACTGTCATGATTTGATTATTATTTTACAACTTCAGCTCTCTGGCGTACAGCATGTGTAGACTGATTTAGATCAAAAACATTCACAAGCTAAAATAAAAAGGACTTGATTGGATCAGTGCCTAAATTATATAAAATCTGTATTTCTAGAATTGCTAGAGTTTTCATGTTCTGAGAATTGTAAAATTCTGGATAAAGACTCATTAAACGTTATGAACTTTGGTTGAGGTTATAGCAATGTGCTCTTTTTGTAGGTTTGAAAATCTTTGTGGCGTAGATGCATCTAAGTGTTGGCCCTAGATCATGTAGTGGTAGTGATTTTGATCCCTGGCAATGCCACAGCCCAACTGTGTCTGGGAGGCCAAGTGAGTGTATTTGGCTTCACTCTTGCTGGGTGGGTAGGATGGCCCCCCTTCCCCATCACTCAGCATTATGATAGCCAATGCTGGTGACTGTTTGTTGATGTAACAGAATTGGCAGTTAGTGTTCAACTGTCCAGTGAAGTTTCAGTAGCAGCTGCCTGGTGTCATCATGTGATGGGGGAAGCCAAGCTAGTAGGAAGATTTAGTGATAGTTACTTCTGGGGGGAAAAAGAAAATTTTGTGCTTTAAATCCAAAATAAGTCTCTCTATGCTGTTGCAGGAGTCTTTGTTATTGAACTCTCTGCTGGATGATCCATACCTGGGCCTACAGCTCACTGGCAGACAAAATCAGAACTTTTCTCAGCAGGTAAGACAACTTGTACTGTACTAGAAGTTGTGTGACATTTTTATATAACTTATTTATTAATTTGTCTTTTATACATGTACTTATGTTTTCTTCCTCCTTGTTACATTCATTCATTTACATTCACCTTTGTGTATTTTTTTCATATTATAGTTCAGTATTGACTCTCAGGTAGAGGGTTTGTCTTTTAACCACAATCTGGGCTCTGGCACCGTTGGTAAGGGCCAGGACAGCTCATTCTCTAGCCATCAAGGGGTGCTAGACTTGCTGGAGTCTGCAGAGCAACAGTTCCTCAACCCCAATCAAAACCAGAACTATGGCAGTGGACGACACCCTGTCCCGAACATCATATTGACTGGTAAGTGTGATGTGTGTGCGCATGCTGGTTCAGGAATGTTTTGTCTGAAGTTAGTATGATTGGTCATTTTGTGTGAACCAGTTTACATAAGTTCAGTAATTATATAAGGTATTTGTGGACAATAGCAATTAAATTTGTGTGTTGTTGAAGAATATGCAGCCATCTTGGCACCTTTAGACTATTTTTCATAATTCAGGGGCTGTATTACAGAAACCTCCTATCTTTTGTTTTAAGATCTGATGGATCTAGATAATTATTTTTTTTTCTTTATTTTACAGAAGCAAATCTTACTTTAAGAATGTTACAGCATCTTATTTGACGTTGAGAAATTTTATCCCACTCAGTCGAATTCCGCAGTCAACTGTCTTGTCTTTTACCTTGAAACCGATCGTATGCACACACCTGAAACTTGAACACAATCAAAATAATCAAGTTAGTAGACCAGACAGCCAGCTGAAGTTATAAAAAAAAGTCAAACAAAACTAAACTTGATAAACTTTAAGTTAAGAATATTGTGACAGCGCTTCATGCTGTTTGAGTCTGTCTGCTTTCTAGTTTCAGTTTTAGTATCCCAAACACCTTACCTGACTGCACTAACATTATTATGCTAGTAACGAACTGTCGTGCTTGTATAAAATTATAGAAACAGACAGTTAAAACAGTGTTTAGAAAATTTGGTCCAGTTAGGATGCTTCTGTAATACTGTTTTCTTATCTGGAGTTCTGAAATAGCTTCTGTCCTCAACTCAGTCCTAACAAGTTGTCACTGTGACTAAACAGATGTAGGACCTAAGAAGAGAAGACTATTGTTATATAGTGCCTAGACTCTTAGAATAAATCGTGCCTGCACACTGGCTGTATTGTTGCTGGATCTTTTTGCATATGATCTATAAGCTACAAGAAATAATCCTTTATATGAAATGAGATGCACATGAGCACCCCTGTATGCATATTAGTGCACACATATACGAAGCTCAAGCTTCTAAAATCTAAATTGGATGAGAATAGAAACTGTAGGACTGCACACTCTAGGCTTTCTTCTGTATAATCCAGTCAGCTCTGTTTAAATGAGGCCATTTATCACCCTCGGCTAACAAAAGTGTGCAGTCTCTTAAGCTGCATTCCCTAGAAAGTATGCAGTCATCTGTAGTCATGCAAGAGGTAAAAATCAGGCTTCACTGAGCACAAGGCCCGAGTATATAACAGCAGGAGTATACTGTTTGAGACTGATTTATGCATTTACGCAAGTTAAGGAATTCATCCTGTCAGTATTGATAGGACTAGTTTGTGTCATTTGTATTGTGATTGAGACACCCAGTTTGATTCTTGTAGACTGATTAAAATACTTGAAATTGTTTTACAGCATTCCTTAATTATACATACGAAATTTGTACGCAATTATATGTAAGGAGCTATTGTAGTTTGACTATTTTCTTCCCCATCTACCCCCTGCCCCAGTTCATGTTCTGTATTCACTCTGATGAATCTGGTTAAATGTATTCATTTTAGATTATTCTGATCAGTAAATAAAACATGTAATGATTTCATAAAATGTTCAAACTCATTTTAATACTCATATAAACAGATCATTAAAATCAGCCTTTTGTGAATATTTAACTCACTTTGGTATACTAATGGTTTAAAAATGACTATGGATATAATGTTTTAATTCAGAGTTTTGGTTACTCTGTCTATTCTGCAGGTGACTCTCCTCCTGGTCTGTCCAAGGAGATCACCAGCGCTTTATCTGGGGTGCCAGGTTTTGAGATGGACCCATTCTGTTCAGATGACCCTCTCAGGATGGACCCGCTGGCTCTGGATGGGCTTGGCATGCTTACCGATGGAGACCTGCTGGCTGATCCTGCTGTGGAAGACTCCTTTCGTTCTGACAGACTCAAGTGAACGAGGGGAAGGAAAAATGGAGAAGAAGCGGGGGGAATAGGATGAGTGGAAGCTGTGGTATTCAGGAGGAAACAGAAAGAAACATAGCACGAAACCCCGTAGCATGTCTGAGAAAGGAGTACCGTCTTTAAGGCATTCCAGTGGAATTTTTTCAGTCTCCACCATCTGTAGGCTTGAAACTGTTGAACCGATTCCTGAATGGGACCAAATGTTTCTTGAAAAACTGTTGGTCCAGCTGTTTATTCTCTATGCGCCAGGCACTTACTGAGATTTCTCTTGTGATGCAAGTAAATGTAGGCATTAGCTTGTCTAAATCCTTTCTGCATGTTAACAGATGCACTTCAGATTACATGACTCTCACACTGGCGTCAAGCATGTGATACCGGCTCGCTGGGAAGGATATTCAACTTGAAAATCTGTGATAGGAGATGCTCCTTTTTTGTATTTGTTACGCTCTCCCAAGTGAGGATCCTGGAAAACAGGCCAAGTTTCTCAGTGCACTCACTGAAGAGGAATCGCCAAAAATGAATATGACCAACTTGACCATGTCACTGTACACCACTGATCGTGAAGCTTATGCTTTGTACTAAAAGAGTATTTATTAATTCCAAACTGAAACATGGTTGTTCAGTGAGATGGTTGTCTATTTTTCATGGCCTCACCATCAATTTAAATTTGCCTTGTTACATAACAAGGCTTTGATTATGCTGTAAAGCTGCAAAGCCCCAAAAGTGGCTTTGATTTAGTAACAGACTCTCATTGCACCCAAGTGTCTAGAAAAAGATTGCATTTTTGCTCAGAGACAAACATATATTTACTCAAGATGAGATTTGTCTGAGAATACCCCCAGATTTTTTTTGTTGTTTATGCTTCATATGAAGCATAAAGCCTGTGTTTTGTGGACGTGATGTGACGGTGGCAGTTTATAATAGCAGTTTGTGTCAGTGCTGCTGTCTTTTGTGTCCGGCTGAGCTGAATTTATCTCCCGTGTGCCCCCCTCCTTCCCTAACTGAACTGAAAGCTGCAGCCCTGCTAGTATAACACAGCATATGCTGTTGCATTGCAGTTGCATGAACTGATTTCTCAGAAGGGTGATCTGCATCCAAATGGACACATGTTGATGTGTTAGTGTTCTAATGACTGTCCCTCGTGTGGTTTGCTTATGTCTGGTGGAATGTGTGTGTTTGGAGCCAGAGAATGCAGTCAGATTTTTTCCGTCACTGTGATATGCATCTCTTACTGCTCCCCCTGCCTGCCTTTGCACATGCCCACTCCTGAACAAGGCCATATTCAAAGGACTACATATTTTATGTAACAAATAGTGTGTACTATGAAGTTTATTTTTTAACAGATTAAATCTAGATGTACGTGTATATAAATGTATTCGTATAATAAGTCTATAAATTAAGGAAGAGAAGCCTATTTCTGATGGAATGCACCAAAGCGTTGTCATTCAGCAGGTTGAGTTTTATTTGTTGAAGCCACAGGATATTTGAGTCTGCTTTGTCTATTTGCCTTCTGTGTCAGTGTTGTTTGCTTCACATTTTTATTAGGTGTTGTTTTTTTTTTGTTTGTTTTGTTTTTTAAACCATCGTTGATATTTTTAGAAAAATTTGTATAGTTGCAGTGTTCAGCATCCCTTCACTGCTATTTGCTTGTTACTAACTGCACTTACATTGGCTATAAATTTTCCATGTGAAATAGAAGCATAAACATGTCGAAGAAATGCCGGAATGTCCGCTGCAGGAAGCCTTTTGTTTTACTGTAATTATGAAAAAAAAACAGGTAGATGGGGAAAGGATAAAAGTACTGTGCGCATCACCGTGGTACCTTTTTAAAGGCCCGTGCATTTGTAGTGATGTAGTTCCCAGTATTGTTTTGGCAGTAATAACTGTTTATCTAGCACTTTTATACATTTCAAACTAAATTGTGTACCAGCATGACCAAAAAGACAAGCAGATCAAGAAAAACAACACAGACAAAAAGATTACAATGCATGCAATTGTTAAAACAGACTTGAACAGTGTGCAGATGCCATATAAATCAGATGAATTTCTGCAATAAAATCATCCAAGGCTATATAAGTGCCTGACATCTAAAATACATTTGGATTACATAGAAACAAAATACTGCTGGTTGGCTTTTATAACATTCAGTAAGGCTGCACTTGCTTGGGACCAACTGGTAACATATCCTGTCGGTACATTCGGAAATGTGTAAAGGTGCTAGACCACAGAACCGTCAAGTGATACTTCATGTCTTTTGCACACATCTTTTTCTGAGCCTTTCACATGGTTTACAAATCATAATTAGATTTTAAATGCACTGTGAAATTCTAGAGTGACTAAGGAGCAGAAATTCACTTTGCATAGGTTTATAGTATAGAAATAGTACCTTCATTAGTTCATTCAACTCCAGTTGACAAAACCAGTCATATAAAAACAGTGAAAGGAAGACGAAAAATGTTTTGTGCAAAAATTGAGTGTTGCTTTGAAAATGCAATAGAAGAAATTTAAGATCAACCCAGACTGAAACATTTAGTCACTGTAATGATACTAGCACAGATATAAAGGTATTTCTTAGTTTTTGTCCTAGCAGCTGCATTTTGAACAAGCTACAGTGTGTATCAGTGTCTTTTTTTTTTTGCATGATTGAAAACTCTTAGCATGTTGAGTCACTGTCTGCTTTTAGTTGGCAGGAAGGTCGCAGGTTTGATTCCCAGAGCCGACAGTACATGACTGAGCTCTGAGCAAAGCACCTAACCCCCAACTGCTCTCTGGGCGCTGCGGATAGGGCTGCACACCACTCTGGGCAAGTGTGCTCACTAGAGTGTATGTGGTGTTTCACTTCATGGCTGGGTTAAATGCAGAGGTGAAATTCCCCCGTTGTGGGAATAATAAGGGCCACTTAATCTAATCTAATTTGTGCAGTGTTCCTGTGCTTAAAGGAAGTTTTTAGCATTTACCTTTTTAGTGGCATTATGTGGGGGCAAATCAGAGTTAAGAATAGCAGCTACACTTCAGGCACGTGCTGTAGGGCCAGATCCTGTAATTTGCATAATACTTTTACATTCTAGGTCATCTTTAACACCAGCTGTGTTGGGCTGAAAGCATAGTGATGTGCGCAAAAGTCCTATACGGGTCATCTGCCATCTTGTTATGTATGCAGTGTCTTTACGTAAAGTAGCCTTATGCTTGCACTAATTTACATTTCTATAACTTTGCTTAAAAATACTGCAGGTACTCAAGATAGGTTTCCTTTCCATTCCTCTGGGACTGCAATCTTACTTGTTTTAAGCTTGTGGGGTTTTTTTTTTTTTTTTTCTTCAAAATCATTTGATTAAATTCAGGTAATCAGATAATGCAATTTTAATCAAGATTTGCTGCATTGATGGTATAGGGAATGCTGTGGTGCTTGTCAGGGTTTGGAAAGCTGATTGTGGATATTAGTATAGGACAGGGCCAACAGTTCCTGGAGGGTTTGGAGTCCAGCACAAGAGAGTTTCCTTGCTTAAACTGACTAAAATTTGCATTTAGCTGATGAGTTGAGTCTTGTGTGTTCTAGACCCAGGAGTGTAACTGATGGCTGCTGGAGTGAGTAGTTGCCTAAGTGCTCCCCAGACTATGTTTCTTGCTTGCTTCACTATACCTTTTTATTGCTTACTAGACTGAGACTAGTACTGCGTCTGAAACCCTATACTATACCGAGGGATGAGCAATGTGATATTGTGATCACAGTAGGCTTTCCTGTTTTTTTGTTTGTTTGTTTGTTTGTTTTTTTTTGTTTTTTTTCCCCTCCATTTTGGATATAATCACTACCTTTTAGAGAACTCAAAAAAATTGCTTAAATCTTTAAAAAGAGCCTGTAAACAATCACCATCAGTATATATATATTAACTGGATAAAGTGCCTGATTGAGTGTCAGCCCATCATGCCAGACTCTTGTTTTGTTAATTTATTTTACCAATTGTTTGGTAGAATTCAAATTTCAGGAAAGCTAAATATTATGATACTGCAACAATGTTCTCAAGTGTTTATTGTGAGATTAATATAAAGCAACATTGCCCATCTATATATTTATTGAAAGTATGATGTTGATGCTGGTATTTATGGTGGTATACTCTGCTTGAATTGCTATTCAGCATGGAGGTGTGTGTTTTTGGACTCGGGCTAGATTGCCCCTGTAACACAGTGTCCTAGTTCATCTTAAATATGTAGATCAGACAATCTTAATGTGCTCTCTTATAAGAGACCAAAAGTCAGGGATATGTGGAGACCGCTCCAGAATTCATGAAGTATGCTTGTTAAAACCGGCGCAGGTCGCTGCTACAGGTGATGCCATTTTAATTTTACCCACTTTGTTATGAATTTGCATTTTGTATGATTCTGAGAGGTTCCCTAGCCATCAAGAGCCTCTCATGAGATCTGTTTACTACATAATCGCACGGTTTCAAGGTTACTGCATGTGGTGTAATCAGAGCTATGACTCCTAACCCAACACTCAAGCTCCATATGTCTGTTCTGTTTCAGTCCCTGCCTTATTCCACCTGCAGTCTCACCTCCAGATTTTGCATGCATAGTTTTTTAGTCCCAGAGGACTGGGTTGGGAGATATCAAGGAAAGCTGTGATTAGAAAGTGAGTTGGAAAAAGGATGTTATGCAGTGGCCTCAGTTGAAGCAGCAAAGGCTTTGTTTGTTACTGAGTGATACTGACTGAGTATTTTCAGAGTTTGAAAATTATGGATTAGTTTCTACTTGAGACTACACAAAGTTTGGAAAGATTTTAGATCACAACTGTGGGAGCTATTTTCATGAAACATAGAAAGGAAAAAAAACTTTTTTAAAAAACAAAAAAAGAAATTATTTTCTTATGTTGCAAATGCATGTGTAACGGTTATATGCACGCTTTTGACCTCTAACTGCACTGCAGAATGAGACTTGGACTTGCCATCAATGTATTAAATGAAAACCCACTGCAAGGGTCATTAAAGTGCAGTTCTGTTCTCTGCCAGAAAGGGGTAGCTGTTGAACAGCTAATAAGAGCTAAACCAGAGGTCTGAAGACATTTTGCCATGTTTATGGACGAGATTAAAAATGTTCTCTATTCCGTTTTCTGTGTCATTATGTGCTTGATCTTGCAATTGTTTTGTAGTCTTACCTTTATTTCTAGGGTCAATATGGAAAGAAAAAGAAAGAAAATGTCTGCTTTTTAAGTCATTTACAATCTTTACTCTTAATTTTCTTTATTTTGATAACCAGGGAATCCATAATGTTGTAAATAATACACCTAAACCATAGGTGCTTCTAACAGAATATTTTTAAGACTGTATCCTCACGATATTTTACAAAAAAAGAAAAATAAAGAATTTAATTGAATGTGTGCAAGAGAGTCATTGAAATCATTCTTTTGCATAATGTCTATTTCCATAGACTCCTTCTGTGGTGGGGAATAAAAAGGCCTTTTGTTAATTGCATTCTTGTTTTCATGTTAACTGTACTAAACGCTAGCTCTGTATTGACGTTGGAAAAGAGCCATTCTTCCAACAATAATCTGCAGATAACAGTCTACATCTCGTCCACTGTATGCCCAAAAGTATCCAGACACCTTTTCTAAATAGTGAATCCAGCTACTTCAAGGTGCACCCTTTGTGTACACAGATGTTCAGTTGCATGCTCACAGCTTGTATTATACTCATAGGAAAACACTTCTAATAGAATGGGACTCTCTGGAGCACATGAGACTAAGGTCACTGTGCTCAGTGCCAGGCATCAGCTGTAAGGATATGAAGTCCCTTAGCATTTGGCTGTGGAGTGGTGGAACACCACTGAATACCTTTGCCATGAATTGGAGTGGCTTTTGTGATCTAGAACCAGGGATGGATCATGGTCTGGTGAGGCCCATAGACATAAGAGTGTTTGAAAGCCCTCTGCACTCCAACACTAACATATGTTTTTAAATATATTTTGCCTAATTAATGTGTGATAACCTGTTATGTCTACTGCATTAGTTTGTGTTTTCTGTGTAAGTCTTCAATAATGATTTATATTCTTTCAAGACAAATGGACTCATTCAAACATTTTCATTAAAGGGTAATGCCAGTATCCCATAAATTCCATAAAATCTGAGGGACCTGACAACAGAGAACATTTAAAATATTTATCATTTGTTGTTTAGCTAATGTACAATGGATGGAGTATCCTGAGTATTGGGGTATTTGGGCCACCTTGATTTGTCTTTGTCTAAAGCCTCCTGTGGCCTCTGGCCATCAGAGGCCTAGTTGGTAATCCATTCTTGTCCAGAACTAGTCATCTAACATCAGTTGCTGACCTCACTAACGCTCTTGTGGCTGAATGCAAACAAAACCTCACAGCAGTGTTCCAACATGTAGGGTAAAGCTTTTTCTGTAGAGTAGAAGCTGCTAGTAAACTGCAGTAAAGGCGCACCCTATAAAGACCCCTGGACTTTGGAAGAGCAAATGTCTATAGATTTTTGGACATATAGGACATCTTCGGACGTCTTTACCAAATTTTAGAAGCCACCACCCCCAAGCCTTCTGTCTGTGCGTGCATTGTATGTGTTGTATCTAAGGGGAGTGGGGTTGAAGCTGATTCTCACGCCCCGCCGGCAGTAGTCAGTGTCGCATTTCCAGCTGCTCCTCCCCCGGCTGGCCAGAAAGCAGCGGCTCTTTACCAACTACGACCTGCTGTGCGTGTGTTTGGGTTTTATTATTATTATTCCTCTACTCCGCGATGGCTATAGCTGGAAGATCCTCTAACAGATCATTAAGAGAAACAAGGCCGTGTTCCTTGGCTTGAGCCTTCTAAAGAAAAGTGAAACCAGCACGTTTTTTCGCTTACCCTCTGTCACTCATCCCGCAGCAGCAGAAGTCGACCTCTCCTCTCCGCCGTGTTGTGTTGTGGTCTGTTCAGGAGCCCCGGAATGGACGTGCATGCCTTCAACACGACCTAAATCTGCCCAGAGATGTCACTTACACTGCGTTGTCTGAGTTGCCTGCACAAGTCGAGTGGTACGTGTTTGCTTCCCGAGCCAAATAGCAGTAATATGTTTGTGTTTTGCCTGCCTAGCAGTGAGAGAAGTCACCTCCTCCTCTCGTGTCTGCGTTATGAACGTTAGCTGAGACAGAATGGGCTAGCACTGCCGGCTAACTTGGTATTAAAAACGTTTGCCAGTGCTCTGGTGTTCGGTGTGATTTATAGTGAAAGGCTACAGTTGTTTGGATTAGATAAAAAACACAGTTCGTCATTTCTTGAACGCCGTGTGTCGGCGCTAAACCGCTGCTTGTGCGGATGACCGGCTAACGGGCTAACTGGTGTTTGCTAGTCGGTTAGCTAACGTTAATGTTAACGGACGCGCTGTGTGAAGCTCAGCCGTCGGAGTTGGTCTGCGAGCTTAGTCGGCTAGTTAGCTAGCACAGCTGCTCTGGACAGCTGTGCTCACTCTTCTAAAATGTGCTAACATAACTGCAGCTAAACGGTACTTTCACTGAGCCGTGAGTTCACTGTGTATCGCTGATGTGTGGGGATCTGGTCTGGGCGATATGACGATGTTTTCTCGTTATCGTGATGAATTATGTCTCAGTACGTTTTTCTGAGTGTGTGGTGATCTCGTCACCGAACGGCTAAATGTTTCATTACAACGTGAACATAATTAGCGTTGAGCCTGTGTTATTGTTGTTGTTATTATTTTTATTATAATTATGTCACACTACATGTTCTATTTTGTCTATTCCAACTTAGTAAATCTCATAAAAACAAAATATCCTGATGTGTATTGTGAAAATGTCTGGAAGTATCGTTGTATTATGTTTTTGCCGTGTCGCCCACCCCTAGTGTGGCTTCCAAAACACATGACCTTCCTTCCCTCAGCATCAGTCCAGGATTTTCTTCCAGTCTTGTTTGCACTTCGCATTGCCATAAACCATCATACCAGTAAGTGATCCTTTGACTGGATCTGTGCTGATAGTGCTTCATGCTACAGGCTGAAGGTGGGTGATGCGGCAATATTAAGCTGTTACTGTGATAAATCATGCCACAGTATGTTTTCCAAGCATATTGTGGATATTGTCAGTTGGGAAGAGCAGTAGAACCTGGTACATTTTGTTTTTTGAGCAACATTGATTACTTATATAAAGATATCTATACATCTGTGCTGTAAATAAAGATATAAGCCAGCACCTACAGTTTATAAACAGTTCATCCAAAAGAAGAGCTGCTTTTCCTGTAGAGTAACAGTTGCTAAATTAGTGAATTGTAGCAAAACGCATTTAATGCGATCCTGTGTTATATATTGTTTGAACCAGGCAAGCTTTCCAAACTACATACGTAATGTTTTTATTAAAATATATATATATATATATATATATATAGTGAAAAGACAGTGTGACAAACATGGCAGATGTATTTATGACCATGAAGTAGAAGAGCATCAGCACAATAATAATATTTTATAATACTATTTTATTTATGTCCTCTGGAGTATGTTTATGATTACTCTTTATTTATACAAACTTACAAAAAAGAAGCTGGATTTATTTAGGAAGGGATAAAAACTTCCCTCACTGTTTCCGCTGAGAGGCTTCGACACTGTTAAAACTAACCCTGCTTTGTTGGCGGCTGTGTTTGGCTATTGCTGTGAGCTGTTTACATGCTTTAAAAGGAGCTGTACTGCAGCCGCCTGTCTGTGAAGTGAATTCTGTGACTTTTGCACAAAGAAATTGAAAAACACTTATGCTGCAAAAAGCTCATTTCATGGTACAAAAATGTGAATCTCAGATTGCTGTGAAAATTTGCAGAAGATGCTACTAGAGGACATTGAATACTATAATCTATTTAACAACCAAAATGTTACATTTTAGGCCATGTTAGTAAGGTTAAAGAACTCAGATTAACTGTTTTGTTAAAGAAAAGGTCTAACGGCTTCTGTTTGCTTGAATGTAGTGCAGTACAGTATGAAATAATAGTCATTGTATGCCTAGTTTTGTATAGCTGTGACAGTACCGGAGCAAAATTAGGTGCCAAACAGAAAACAAAAAGCCAAATGAAGACATTGTCATTATGCCTCATTTAATTTTTTTTCCTCAATGCATGAATGGCTTTAGTAGTCCTGCATACTTTTGATGTTTCAGACATTTATAGGTAGACACATCTGTATAAGTTATCATGATATCATTCCACTATCTGAGATTTTCTCATAGTTGCATCAGGACATGTCATCTCATGTTTGTGTATTTCTCAGAGGAATGAAAACCCACTTGTATTACAGGGGCAATCAGCATTTCTAACTGAGAGGGTTCAGTAATGTTTTCAGAACACCCAGCTTAGATGCCATTTCTGAATGCATTGTTTAAGGAAAAAGTATGTCATCTAATACCGTCATTCCTTGGTTTGTGCAATAGCCTGTGTTACCAGCTAACAGAAGAGAAGTTTCACAATCAGTGTAAACTCCTAAGCCTTTATTGTGACCCCCTCATATATTAGGGCGTCTGGCTTATTTATCTAGCGGTACCTAGTTCATGGCACAACACAAGCACCACAGCCAGACCAATCAAAGTTATACTCTTCTAGATTCAAGCGTGACCCCACAGGTCTAGGTCTTAAGCTGGTCATGTTGTCTGTCATGTTGTGGAGACACAGTCGAGTGCTTCCTTCTGAAGGAAATTCTACTTTTACACAGCTTATGTCAGTTTGAGGAACTGACTCTTCAGCTTTACTGTTGAAACCGCTTAGATAGACCTAAAAAAGAGAAAGAGAGGAAATAAAACATCAAGACATATTCAGCCATAAACCCTTTAGAGGAAGTCAAGCTTCGTCACAAAAGAACTCGAAAACCTAGCAGCGGTGTGAGCGGTCACAGCGTGTAAGCCCATGATGTCCAGGTGCATACTCAGGATCATAGATGAATATGTGCTGGTTGTTAGTCCTGTGTTGGCCACATGTAAAGATATCTACACAGCAATTGGGTTATCGGGCTCCAGCAGGGCCCCAGTACTTCTCCAAAGTTCACTGATTCTAAATAAAATTAACAAATTAAATTGTTGCTTGCTCGTGTCACGTATGTCCTGTGTTATGCAGATAAAACCAAAGTCAAAAGATAATTAATAACATTTTGCAATGCACAGTAAAACTGTAAGACAGCATTGGTTGCTAAGGAGCAAGATATACTTAATTTTAAATGTTTTTCAGAGGCAAATAGATTGTTTATGTTTACTATGTGTGGGTAGAGCTCTGTGGATTAGCTGAGCCTGTTTTCCCTCTGTCTGTATATGAGACTGCAAAACTTACATCAAGCTTAGTATATGTTTTATTTGGTTTTGGCTATAAACTGCTCAGTTTTGGTTTAATTTTTTAATTGTAATGTAACAAAATGTGCTTCAATGAACATCTAAATTTGCAGGTATATTGCTCAACAGACATTACTGCAGAAATCTGTCTGAGGGATACTGCAAAAATGTAATATCACAACACTTCAGGAAGTTTTCATGGTTCAGTATGTTACAATAATTTTTTCTGACATCTGATGAGTTGGAACAGATAAAGTAATTCCACATTAAAAAAAATACTAAATAATCTGAAACTATGAATACAGTGATTTTTTTTTTCACACACTGCATTGCAGTAAATCTGATTGAACAGGACTAAAGATGCTCATTTTGTTATCAAACATGCAGTTGAGAACTTGAAGTACTAATGACATCCACAATATCATAACATACTGTGACATAATTTATCACAGTAATGATTGTCATACTGCTCTGCACTAGACTTAATGACAGATTTCACCAATTTTTCCTCAGAAATCTTTATCAAAACTCAGAATAAAATATCACACTCAGATTATGCTCATGATCCAGTCCCAACCCACATGGGAGCTCACAGGATTTGACATGAACAAACCTGCAGTTCTTGTGTGCGTTGTGCAAATGAAAATGCTACTTTGTTCGTATAACTTTGTTAAAAAAATATAAATTAAGTTTGATCTTCTTCTTATGCTCAGCTGTCCGCTGAGCTCTGCTCTCAATTGTTCTCAGCCTTTCATGTATGAGGTGAACATTGGGTTTCATATGAGACAGTCGGCATTTGCTCTACACTCATCAATGTTGAGGGGTAAATATTGAACATTTAACATTTATGATTCAAAATCAGGGCCAGCCAATACTGGAATATGAGTGGCTGGCAGGATTGGATTAAACACACTTCACACCGCAGGGAAATCTGGGAAGATAATCGTCTGTGACCGGCCTGAAACTGTAACACCTTTTGTGATTGTCAGCAGGAGTGAATTGGTCTTAAGATCGGCCGTAATAATTCTGTCAGCGCATGCCAGGCTTAACAGATTGCTCCTTTCTGCAATTAGTAGACATTATAGTCAACTCAACCAAGTAAAAATGTTATCTGGTCTTTAGCAGCACTAACCCTGACTAATAATCACTCTTGAGAATATTTTCTGTGTTTATTCTGTAGTTTGGAAGATGTGCTCTAAAATGTGTCGTCCCTGGGCCTGCACTGAATCAATCTTAGGAATGCTGACTAGTTCAGTGGTAAATCAATCCTGGAGACGGCTTAAAATAAACTTACTCTCTTTCCCTCACTCTTTTTGCTCTCTCCTATTCGCTCTTTCCTCCTCTCTTCGCTTCCTCTTTTTGTCTTTTTTTTGCTCTCACTTTTTGTCAGCTCTTTGTCAGCACCATTCTCTGCTCCTCTAGTTGATGCACTTTATTCCCTTTTTCGATCGGAGACTGTGGTGACTTTAAATATTGATTCAGTTGTGGTTGAAGGACACAAGTGTTTTGGCTAACAGCTTGGGAAAATACCTGGGGGTGGCGGTGGGGGGTGGTGCAGTTTCTCGAATTGTAAAAATACATGGTGTCATCTGAAAATAAAGGCTAGTTTGATTAGAATGTATAGAATCAGGTCATGCTGGTTTAAGCAGAAGCATTTCATGATTTATTCATTCAGTGAGACAAAATTAAATGAATTTTGACCTTTCTGCTGTGTCAGGAATGAAGGTTCATTTTGTTAACAGATGTACAAACGATGTAATTGTACCCTCAAAAGTACAACACCGATCTTAAAGAGGACATTTTTACTCTTTTTCGTTGTTGGAAATAAAGATTCTGTGCTGTACACATTTCATTCATCAAGGTACAAACAATGAAAATGTTCTCTTACAAGGTTCAACAGCAGTTTTAAGGTCTATCTGTGCACCTTAAAGTTTTTTCCAGGTGAAAAGTACATATTTATAAATCTAATTTTTAAAAACAATAAACTTAAAAGCCTGGTGACGAGACAGGGTGTGTGGAGTCAAAAAAAATAATTTCAATGGATTCTGGTGCAGTTATGTTCCTTGATTAAAGGTATTGAGATGCACGCTTGAGGGTACCACCCTGGTGACAGGAGGGGTACTGTCCCAGTGACAGCTTCATTCCTTTTTTTTCTGAGTGTTTTTTTCTCAGTTTAATGTACTTCTGGTGATTTCTGTATTTAAAGGAGAAGACTCATTGGTCAACTCTGTGGTGGGTGTGACTGGACAGAAGGCATGTGAGGTAAATTATCATGCTGGGAATCAGTTTATTGCCTGTGATGACGAAGGCTGGGTGGGGCAGGTATGTCAGTGAAGGCAGGGTTGGTTGATTATGGCAGTGAAGGTGGGGTTGGTTGGCTATGGCGGTGAAGGTGGGGCTGGTTGGCTATGGCGGTGAAGGTGGGGCAGGTTGGCTATGGCGACGAAGGCGGGGCTGCTTGGCTATGGCGACGAAGGCGGGGCTGCTTGGCTATGGCGACGAAGGCGGGGCTGCTTGGCTATGGCGGCGAAGGCGGGGCTGCTTGGCTATGGCGACGAAGGCGGGGCTGCTTGGCTATGGCTGTGAAGTTATCGTTCAACTTTGCTGTGACATAGAAATAGGAAGAAAATCCCAACAGCCTGTTGAGTCACACACTTTTTTTGTTTTTTGAAAGGAAACTGCGTCACAATACCAGAGACTTCATGTTTTACGAATATTCGGTGACAGGTAATGAATATGTGAAATGGCAAAATATAGGTTTGTTTACTTGGTCTCTTTTAAAGTCTGACCCTGTACCAACTGTGTACCTTTTTATAAAGTATTTTAAAATGGAACAAAAATGTGAAAAGACAAGGATCAAGAAAAGTTACAGTCAGTGCATTTTAAAAATATGTAATTACTGTGGAACATGGTAGTTTAGTACCTTTTTTTTTTTTTTTTTGAGAGTATATGTACATTTGTAGGTATTGAATATGAATAGTGAGACGTTTGGAGGGGGAAATAAAGCCATTTAGTACGTAACACCACACAGCACTGATGTAAGGCTAAATATGTGGTAACTTCCTGATCTGAGAACCATGCTGTATACGTTACCCAGTGAAGCAGATGCATTTAGGCTCCTATTCAGTATTCATTTGTCAGAGGTGGAAAACTGTGGCCTGTTAAGCCGGTCATGATTGTGAAATATTAGCTGACGATTAATTGGCATGTAAATAACTTCAATTAACAATTTGTATTCTTTTGTTCATTGTATGCAACTATTAAAGTATAAGCCTGAAGAGCTCAAGTTAAATGATCTTGCTTCCCAGTTGTCAATACTGAATCATTTGTAACTGACAACAGACTCAGCTTAAGCTCAAATGAGCAAATTCACCACTTACTACTGCCTTCTAAAAGTTATAGCATCCGTCAAAAGTTAAAATTTTGTTTTCGTGAGCTCAGTGATATTTCTCATGTGTTTTCTACTTTCTTTTCCTTTATATTTTTGTATCTCATAAAAACACAATTCAGGTTCTGTTGTTGTAACGCAAGCATGTAATTGTGAAAACTGACCAAACTAATTACAACCCCAATTCCAATAAAGTTGGGACATTGTGTAAAACAGAATACAATGATTTGCAAATCCTTTTCAACCAGATTTCAAACAGATAAACTAAAAGACCAAATATTCACTCATTTTGAATTTGATGCCTGCAACACGTTCCAAAGAAGTTGGGACAGGGGCATGTTTACCACTGTGTTACATCACCTTTCCTTTTAACAACACTCAATAAGCGTTTGGGAACTGAGGACACTAATTGTTGAAGCTTTGTAGGTGGAATTTTTTGCCGTTCTTGCTTGATGTACAACTTCCATTGCTCAACAGTCCGGGGTCTCCGTTGTATTTTGCGCTTCATAATGCACCACACATTTTCAATGGGTGACAGGTCTGGACTGCAGGCAGACCAGTCTAGTACCCGCACTCTTTTACTATGAAGCCACGCTGTTGTAACACGTGCATAATGTGGCTTGGCATTGTCTTGCTGAAATAAGCAGGACGTCCCTGAAAAAGACGTTGCTTGGATGGCAGCATATGTTGCTCCAAAACCTGTATGTACCTTTCAGCAGTAATGGTGCCATCACAGATGTGCAAGTTACCCATGCCATGGGCACAAACACACCCCCATACCATCAGAGATGCTGGCTTTTGAACTTTGTGCTGATAACAATCCGGACAGTCCTTTTCCTTTTTGGCCTGGAGGACACGACGTCCATGATTTCCAAAAACAATTTGAAATGTGGACTCGTCAGACCACAGGACACTTTTCCACTTTGCGTCAGTCCATTTCAGATGAGCTCGATTTAGGTCCCTGGGCCCATGTGGTAATATCCATTACAGAATGATGTCGGTTTTTAATGCAGTGCCGCCTGAGGGATCGAAGGTCACAGGCATTCAATGTTGGTTTTCTTCCTTGCCGCTTACTTGCAGAGATTTCTCAAGATTCTCTGAATCTTTTGATGATATTATGGACTGTAGATGATGAAATCCCTAAATTCCTTGCAATTGCATGTTGAGAAACGTTGTTCTTAAACTGTTGGACTATTTGCTCACGCAGTTGTTCACAAAGTGGTGAACCTCGCCCCATCCTTGCTTGTGAATGACTGAGCCTTTCAGGGATGCTCCCTTTATACCCAATCATGACACTCACCTGTTTCCAATTAACCTGTTCACCTGTGGAATGTTCCAACCAGGCATTTTTTTGAGAATTCCTCAACTTTCCCAGTCTTTTGTTGCCCCTGTCCCAACTTCTTTGGAACGTGTTGCAGGCATCAAATTCAAAATGAGTGAATATTTGCAAAAAACATTAAAGTTTGTCTGTTTGAATATTAAATATCTTGTCTTTGTAGTGTATTCAATTGAATATGCAAATCATTGTATTCTGTTTTTATTTATGTTTTACACAACATCCCAAATTCATTGGAATTGGGGTTGTACAATCAGCAAAAATAATTCCAACAGGTAGTTATATAATAACTATTATAGGCTTAGGGCCTGCTGACTCTCCTGCAGAACTGTTTCTCAATTTGGTTTGCCCTGTTTGTATTCTGTCTCATGCTGTGTATTTCTGAACGTTACACAAATGTCCAGATTGGTTTCTGACTGAGAGCAAGCGCCTTGTGCAGTACTCTGTAGGTCATGCTTTCGTTTCTTGGCCTGAGAGTGCTGAAGAGCCTGGGAAAGCACTTCTAAATCATTTCACCTTCTAGCTCAGGAAACATCTGCTGGTTTAGTGTCTTTTATTGCTCAGATATATTCTAACACTTGTTGACACATCAAACTTTTCTATTGCATTATTGCATTTAATTATACAGCTTTTCTTGTACTATGCTTTTTTTTTTTTGCATGAGCCCGTGAACTCGTGGAGTGACGGTGCTGTGATAATGTTGAAGTCTGACCAGAAACTGGCTTAGTAGGCTACTGCCATTCCTGAAAGAGGCTTTATGCTCTCTTCCTCAATAATGCATTCTATCTTGCATAACAAGGGCTGTCACTATTGGTATTCTAATCATTTTAGGAGCAATAATGAGTAATCTGTTAGTTATTTTAGGTTAACCGAAGCCTTTAAGAGGACTTAGTTTTAAAAGTTTCCAAAAGTGTATATCAGGTTCTGTTTATTACTGTAAAATGTAAAATACAAGTAAAATTTGTATTACCAACATGCAAAATCCCAACTAGTCACTACTGATTCATTAATATGGAATATATTTATGGAAATCTTAAGCCTAAGCAGGAGAGCTGTGAGTGACTAGTTCTCTCTGCTGTTTCCTATGTAACTGAGTGGTGTATTTCTGAACAGGCTTTAAATAGAGATGCCTGTTTGAAGCAGGCCCTCTCTGCTATACCCCTGTGTTTACAGAGTCAAAAGGCCCCAGCACGTGGCCAACCAAAAACATTCTCTCACACACACACACACACACACACACACACACACACACGCTTTCTTATAACACCCATCCTTTATCTGCCATGTGGTTACTCACATGGTTACATACTAACACAATGTAACATATCGCTGTCGTTGGACCAAAACCTCTCCAAAATGGTAACATTACAGGAGAAGCAAAAAACCAATGGTACTTCTAATGTAAGTCAATGGAATGAGTTTTTCTCCAAGTAATTTTGGGCTGTTTCTTTTGGTTCATTTGTCATGAAATTTACATAGAATGTAAAGAGCAGCAGGTATTTTTAAATCCTGTCAAAAACTGAAAAACAACAAAAATGGAGATACAAGGTTTTATTCTGACAGCAATAAAATATACTAGATTATATGTGTAGATCCTTCAGCTTTTGCTTTATTGAATGTTTGTCTCTCCATTTCACAGATTACTCTCTGTCTTGTTTTTGACTGTTTCATTTGTTATTGGTAAATTATTGTCCTGGTAATACTTTAACCCTATAGCCAGAGGAAACCTTGCTCTGTAATATTTAAGTGATAATAAGCATGGTCATTCATGTGCAGTAGACGACAGGAAGTGCATGAGGTGATGTTGCTTCTGTTTCTATTGCAAGATAAAATAGATGAAAATTTGAATGATTGTGGGTGGAAACAGCAAAAGGCATAAATATTTGTTTCTTAGTCAAAAATAATTGATAGATCTATAATAAACTATAGAAAATAATTGATAGCAGCTTTAGTTATTATGAACCTTTGCCTTGAAGCCAACACAGCTGTTACTGCAGCTTTGTGATGAGCAGATGAGGCAGACTGTAGTATTGTTAAAAGATGAAGGTGGTGAAAAGTGACTGCTGATGCTGTAATGTTCTATGCTGTCTCTGTCAGTAGAGCCTGTTGTATCAGCCTGGGTCTGTTCTTTGTCCTTTATGGAAGAGTGTTTTCTTACTGTATAGATGTAGGCTACGTCCACTGGTGACTGATCATCACTCTGTACCACAGGGAGACATTGGGAGGCTGTGTGCCTGTGAGGAGAAGAGGGGTATTGTCATGACACAGCAGCATTGACGTGGGTGTCTCAGTGCTGCCCAGGGCGTCTCTCTCTCTCGCGCTCTCTCTCTCACACTCTCGCTCTCTCTCTCTTGCTCTCTCTCTCTCTCTCCTTCGCTCGCTCTCTCGCGCTCTCGCACTCGCGCTCTCTCTCCCTCTCTCTCCCTCTCCCCGCTGTTTCTCTCTCTCCATCTTTCTCTCTCTTCCACTGTTGCTCTCGCTGTCTTTGCCTCCTTTCCTCTGTTTCTCTCTCACTCTCGCTCACTCTTGCACTCTTGCTCTCGCACGCTCTCGCTCTCTTGCACTCTTGCTCTCTCTCCCTCTCCCCGCTGTTTCTCTCTCTGTCTTTCCCTCCTTCCCACTGTTGCTCTCTCGCTCGCACGCTCTCTCTCTCTCTTTCTCCCTCTCTCTCGCGCTCTCTCGCTCGCACGCTCTCTCTCTCTCTCTCTCTTTCTCCCTCTCTCTCGCGCTCTCCCTCTCCCCCACTGTTTCTCTCTCTGTCTTTCCCTCTTTTTCACTGTTTCTTTCTCGCTCTCTCACTCTCTCTTTCTCGCTCTCTTTCTCTCCCTCTCTCGCTTTCTTTGTCTTTCCCTCCTTTCTGCTGTTTCTCTCTCGCTCTTGTTCTCTTGCTCTTGTTCTCTCGCTCTCTTGTTCTCTTCACTCTCACTTGCTCTCTGACCAGGCATGGGGTTATGCATATGTCACATGTGTAGTTTGTATATGTATAGAAATGCTGAGTATATTCAGTGTTTCAAAGCCAAATTTGATTACTTATTTACATATTTTAAAATTGGGCTAAAATGTCAGTATTTGATTAATTCTACTGCATTTGTAACTGTACAAAAAAATAAATAAATAAACAAACAACTGTTGCATTTGTAATGTTAACTCCGGTAGATCCAGTCTCAGTTTCCACATTTTCTCTCTCTCTCTCTCTCTCTCTCTCTCTCTGTCTCTGTCTCTGTCTCTGTCTCTGTCTCTCACTCACTCTCTCACTCACTCACTCACTCACTCACTCACTCACTCACTCACTCACTCTCTCACTCACTCACTCACTCACTCACTCACTCACTCACTCACTCACTCACTCACTCACTCACTCACTCACTCACTCACTCACTGTGTGTGTGTGTGTGTGTGTGTGTGTGTGTGAGAGTGTGAATAGTTCCTCTGTAGCTGCTGTTGGCTTCTCATCACCCTTAGATAAACAAGCAGCAATGAGAATGAATGAATAGCCACAGCCACCTCAAATTGTCCTCAACTGAGAGTTACTCATCTTATACACTCTTTTTCGCTGTTCCTCTCTTGCTCTCTCTCGCTCTCTCTGTCTTTCCCTCCTTTCCACTGTTTCTCTCTCGTTCTCTCACTCTCTTACTCTTGCTCTCTCTCTCACTTGCTCACTGACCGGGCATGGGGTTATGCATATGTCACACATGTATTTTGTATATGGATACAAATGCTGAGTATATTCAGTGTTGATGCAGTCTGGTGAAAACTAGGGATGTACAATGCATGATGTATATACACTCACCAGCCACTTTATTAGGTACTAGTAAAAGGTTGGACCCCCTTTTGCCTTCAGAACTGCCTTAATTCTTCGTGGCATACTTTCAAGGAACCATTCCTCAGATATTCTGCTTGGTTATTTGAGTTACTGTTGGCTTTCTGTCATCTCAAACCAGTCTGCCCATTCTCTGACCTCTCACATCAACAAGGCAATTTCGTCCACACAACTGACCGCTCACTGGATATTTTCTCTTTTTCTGACCATTCTCTTTAAACCCTACAGATGGTTGTGCATGAAAATCCCAGTAGATCAGCAGTTTCTGAAATACTCAGACCAGCCCGTCTGGCACCAACAACCATACCACGTTCAAAGTCACTTAAATCACCTTTCTTCCCCATTCTGATGCTCGGTTTGCACTTCAGCAAGTTGTCTTGACCACCTCTACATGCATAAATGCATTGAGTTGCGGCCATGTGATTGGCTGATTAGCTATTTGTGTTAACAAGCAATTGAACACTGAACACTGAAGTGGCCAGTGAGTGTATATTATACAATACATATGTATTGTATAATGTATATTGAAATCATATCGTTACTGGCAGATATTTGCTTTAACAAAAATATCAGCATCGAACAGAAGTTTAAATTTGGCCAGTGTTTCAAAGCAAAATTTAATGATGATTACATATTTATTTTAAAATGGTTGGCTCTGGGCTAAAATGTCAGTATTTGATTGATTAATTCTGCTGCATACAGCTATTGTATTTTATTATATTAATAAAATTATCAGACAAGTTGATTTTTTTCTGCCAGCTCAGTGGCCTCTGAGAGGCTGTAAAAAGGTTCTCACTCACATTTAATAATTTATTTCACAATATTAAGTTCAAGATTTGATATTCTCTTGATATTTGAACAAAATTTGAATGAAGAAGAAATAAGACTATGTTGCAGAACTTACATCACTAGAGCTGGAAGGCTACCTGCAGTGAGCTGTTGATTATGGCACACTTTGGTCTTCAAGCAGTGCAGTTGCATTAGATGTTACAGTTTTGTGTTGCTGTATCATAGTCATGACACATTGTTACACTCCCTGTGTGTTGTGTAACATAGGTGTGATTCAGAAGCTGTGTAGTGTTGATTTTAGATTGCCTAGTGCTGGTTAGCATTGGTCATAACTGAGAGCAAAATGTATTGGGGGTGTTCAGGGATGCACACAGGCATGTGTAGCATAAAAGCAGAAGCCCCTCTACCACAGGTGTGGTATTTGGACACAGTAATATCTGAAGGACCTGAACAGTGAGAGCTCTGTTGGGACTGCCTTATGATTAGTTCTTATCAGCTTCTCACACCGGGAGCTCCAAGTGGAAGAACTTGTCTCTCAGACATAGTCAGTTGTTAAAAAACACACCGGAGACAAAGAATGTACAAGAGGGAAGGGGAGGAATGTGACCTTTTACTTAGAGATAACTCCATATAAAGGCTAGTTTACAAAGAGAAAACCTCATATCAGAAGTTGTCTCATCTTCACATGATGAACTGTGTAGCTTGTGGGTTTACAGATGCAGCCTTTTAGCAGCTGTGGGTGTGTGCTGTGCTACTCCTGGTTTCCTGTGTGTTACTTTCCCCGCCATTGCATGCTCTCTCAGCATTTCTGTTAACCCTGTGCAGACATATGAAGGTTTACATATTATTGGGTCATTTTTGGTCCATTAGCCATTTGCAGGTAAGATGAATGTTGCTCTATCAAAACTGCAAAAATGTCACACTATCACTTTTTATTTTCTAGTACTGATATCTGTATTGGTGCTGGAAAATAGTGATATTGTCATTTTTGCAGTTTTGATGGAGCAACATTAATCTTTTAAATGTCTGATGTGTTATCCTCCATTAATACCACATTTGTTGTACCGAACATAAATGAGATTGTTCTGGAAATGCAGCTGTGCTGGTTAAACAGATGTGTGCTGCAGGCATGACTGATGCCTGAACAGAAATCCAGTATCAGATTGGTCCTATCTCTACTCAGAACGTGTTTCAGACCTGTTTCATATTCTTAAACCGCATTTGTGCAATGCAGAGTTAAGTTCGCCTGAAATTCTGAGCCCATGTAACAGTTCAATACGTAGTGCAGGAACTGGATGGTGGCAACATGATTTACTTGTTTTGCTTAAGCACATTGGATTTGAAACTGTGACTTGGAGGTGAAAGTGCAAAATACCAGCTTTCATTTGCATCTACATGGATGAGTCATATCCTTTTTATAGATAGGTTCCCAGTTTTTTTGAGGAGAATACTAATCATGGTTATTTCGCATTTGATTTCCTGACTTAATAAATGATCATTCGTGTTATACTGGCATAATCGGAGTAAGTGCCAATAAAGCTTTTTAGGTGAGGCATGCATGCATGTTACATGTGTTATTTTAGGAACGATTCTAGACCTTGTTTTGTTGTTTATAATTGATCATTCTGCTAGAGGTTTTAGGTGTATTTAGAGCATTGCTGTAGTAGCTTATTTGTTCTTTGAAACCTAGGCAAAGAATTTTGGGTGCTGTTGGAGGTAAAAATGTATTTATTTGTGCTTTGAGATTTGATTCAGCTATTCTGAAGATGAGATTGAGAGATGATTTGTAAGCAAATGAGAGAAACTGAATGTTATTGCCAATTTTTGCAAATACATATGTAGTTTCTCCTCTCATTGTGGAGAAATCAGAACTTCTAGAGTTCTTTAAATTTATACTCTGCTGGCCTGGAGTTGTACGGTCCTTAACTTTGGCTTGTGGTGGTTTAGAGTGTTCTTCTGTCTGCACATGCTGTATGAAAGTTTATCTGTCTGTGGCCTCATTGTAGGATCCTCTCTTGCTTTTGTTATCGCGGGTACTCTAATTATGTCATCTCTGTCCCTGCCTGCAGCGGCTCTGAGCTGCACACACACTCTCATACACTCACATGCTCTGGTTCTCAGCTTGTTGCCATGCAACCTTTCTGTTCTAATGAGAAAGGAAGTTGGGCAGCGTAGTGTAAATGTTGAGTTGAGAGCAGAGTGGAACATGAATATTCCAGCAGTGCTGAAGTTTACACTGTAGCTAATCATGCAGCCATCACTTCCATTGATAACCACCTTCACTGTTCTTATTTTAAGGAATTGTATTTTACAATTCTTTAATCCCTTAAACGGCCAAGTCTGCCAGCAGGCTGAGGCTTCCATTCCTCAGTCCTGAAAAGAAAATATCCGTCACTTTGCATGTAGTTACTGAATAACAAGCTTTAACATGCAGTAAGCCTGGGAATTTAAGGGGTTAAAGTAATTTAGATTGGGAGTATTGGTGGGTACTATGTTGCGGGATATGTTAAGATTATCATGATAAATTACATGATGTACTTTTCTCAGTTCATTGTGGATATAGTCAGTCAACTTAGAACACTGAACACCTGCGATCATCATATAGACAAATTGATTTTTTCCTAATTATTTATTGCCAGGGTAGATGGTACTGATCTGGTACAGATATCTATTAGTGATGTACGGTGATATTAGAATCATGTACATATTGGCAGATAACTGCTTTAAAAATCACAAGTGGACAAATGTTTACATTTGACTGATATTTGATGATGTATTTAATGTACTTTGGAGGAGCAGAATATTTAGGAGGCTGGATTTCTATTCAGACATCTCTGCATTTTAATTGTTTTTCTGCAGCTGTAACCTTACAGAAATAAATAGTAACTTTCCTCCTGTGGTAGTAGAGTGTTTGGGTAGTATGAGGATTACAGCCTACTTGTAGATGCTCATCTTAACTGAATTATTCCAATTAAAAATGTCTCATTTAATTTAGAAAAAAGATTGGAGTAGGTTTGGCTTCAGCTGATACTTAAGGTTTCTGTCTTAGAAAAGAAAAAGTTGGGTTGTGTCATTGTTAATTACCAGTTGTTTGTCTTCTGTTCTTTATCACTTTGTATATAGATTTTTTTTTTAATTATTGCACTTTTATTATAGAAGTACAGTTTTTATGTATTTATTTATTTGTTTATTTACATATAACTAGCTCAATACATATGAGGTCATGTAAAAATATCTTCGCGTAATGTGTTATTGCATCATTGTTTTTGCCTTATTGCCCTCAACTGAATGTGACAGGGATGAGGGTGAGGGCTGTGGTTATGGATATATTTGGGGTTAAGATAAGCGTAAAATCAGGCATTAAATCACTGCCATACCATGGATCATGTGTGATTCTATGAGAAGTCTCCAGAGAGCTGTTCTGCCTTCCTTCTTCTCATGAATTATCTTACATCTCTCACCTAAATAATAGAGAAATAGGAGCAGCAACATGGTCTGTGTCTGCTTTAGGTAGGAGAAAGCTGGGATTTCTCCAGATTAAGATCAAGATTAAGTTGACATTTTGAAGTCCATTCAAAATTGTCTTTTTTCACCATCCAGTAATGATTGGTTGATATGAAGGAATACGTGATTATTCAGTTCACTCACCTAAGCTGCTGTGTGTCATACCCATACCCATTAAGTTACACTGTTTCCGATCATATGTAGTTCTGGTGTTCAGTTGTGTTCGTTGTGTGGTCTTGACAGGAAGAAGCCTGTATGTGAAACCTTTTATTCATACTTACAGCAAGAAGTTTGTTTCAGTCTGCTCACTCTGCTGAACTTGTAATGCTCAGTGATTCAGTATTGACTTGGACAAACGTCCCAAACTTTATTCTTTACAGTTAAATCTACCATGTAATAAAATATGACTTTATTACAGTGAAAAAACCTATGCATGTTGTTTTCTTTCTTGAAAGAAGCAGCTGAACAGAGGCTGTGTGTGTGATGTAGCTCTGTGACCGAGGCTCATTCTATTTTTCTCTTTTGCCTCATTTGTCACATTGTGTTTTACCGCTTTTCTCACGTGGACCTCTGGTTTACCCGATATTAATCAAGTGTTGCAAATATTTCTCTTTGGTGATGTGGCTATCGTGCTGTGTTGCTTGCAAATCTCTTCTCTGACACAGATTCCCTCATTCATGTGTCCGTTAGAATGATGCTGGTTACAGTGTGCATGAGTGTGTAAGTCAGTAAGTGAGTGTTTTGGAGTTCGTCAGTAGAAAGCAGGTTAGCATGTTTGCTTCCTCTCTGATGTAAAGCAGTGGTTTGAGGGGAAAAATCAAATTGACAGTTTATTGCCAGTGTCATTCACTGGAACTCTGAGTCTAATGTCGCTAACAACTTGCATTCCTCAGTCACAGAAACTATTTTCATATTTTTCTTTTAGAGGTGGTAAATATTATCTTTTTACAAAACAATTTACATCATATCAAATCAAAAGAAAAAGACCAAAACATTTGACCACATATTTGTGAAATTTTAGAAAGGATTAATGTTTTCAAATCCTTTGCAATTATAATACACTTCTCAGTGTATTTAACTTACCACTTACTTAATTTGTTGATGGTCAGCATCTCTGCAGGAAACTGGTAGATCAGCTGTTTCCAAATAATTCTTAAAGGTCTTTTTGTGAGGTACAGTAGTGTGGTAGAGCTCACCTTTAAAACAAACAAAAATTGTGGAAAAAAAAAGTGAAAAGGGGAAGCACAAATGTGGGGAAGCCTATAAAACCTCAAATGGACTGAATATACCTCAGAGCTGATTTCAGTCCATTCAAAAAATGTCTTTACCCTCAAACAACTTGGAGAATGAATTTGCAGAGGTGTGGCAGAAAGTCTTGTGGACTGATCAGACTAACTTTTTTACTTGAATACTAAGCAGTATGTGTAGCACATAATCAGCAACACCAGTTAACACTCTCCCCACTGTAAAATTTGTTGGTGGTAGTATCATGTTATGTGAATGCATGTTCTTGCTGCTCAAAAGCAGTCTGTTCAGGACTGATGGTCTTTCAGCAGAACAACAACGCAAAACACACTAGATGAGAAACATTGGAGTGTCTTAAATCAGGAAAACAAATTACTGACTGTAAAAATTTGCATCAAGCAAAGTAGCCACACTCTAACTAACCTGGATTAATTTGAGCAATGAACAAAAAAGTAATTCATTTCAAAGTAGTTGTTAAAAAAGGCAGCAAGAAGAGGTTCAATGAACTGCTTAACAAGAGGGATGGATATTTATGAATTGTCATTTCTCCTTTTTTGGTTTGGATTTTTTTTTTTTTTTTGCCTGGGGGGGGGGTGGTCTGTCATCTGTTTTTTTTTTTTTGTAGTTCTTCCTTTTTTGCTTTTATTCAAAATTAAGATTTCTAGTCAGACTGATCAGAACTTTGTTAGGCAGAGAAGATTGTGCTATAGTGTTTCTGTATCTGTTAATACCTTTGGTTTAGTCTAATCAAATCAAATCAAATTTATTTGTATAGCGCTTTTTACAACGGATGTTGTCACAAAGCATCTTTACAGGATTTCAGAAAAGACAAAGTTTCCACAGGACTGAAAGAATGTACAGACTGTACAGAAACCCCCCAGTGGGCAAGCCAGGGGCAACAGTGGCAAGGAAAAACTCCCTCAGAACTGAGGAAGAAACCTTGGGAGGAACCAGGCTCACCAGGGGGGACCCATCCTCCTCTGGTCAAACTACCTACAAGTGATTATACTACTAATATTATCAGCAGTAATATTGATATTAGGAATATCTAGGAGTCTATGAGAACATCAGGGTAGGGTGGGCAGCTCATCCAAGGTGGTTGGTGGTAGCTGAGGCATGGGCAGCTGGTCTGAAGCGGGTAGCAGGGGGGCTCGGCAGTCAGTCGTCCTTCAGTGTCCAGCCGGACATGTGGGCGGTTGTATACTCAGAAAAAAAGCAGGTACATGGGATTAGTTTTGTTCTATCCGTTTGTACATGAACAGGGAATGTAAACATTTACAGAGTGTGGCTAATGACCCCGGCAGATCTGACTATGACAGCTTAACTAAAAGGAGAGAACCGGAAGGACACACAGACACGGCAGCACTCTGAAACAGTTCGGCATCCCTCCACTCCACCGTCCACAAACTTGAGTGACCGCGTGCGAGCAGCGGGACGACAGCACCAGCGTCTCAGTTTACTATAATTCCCTGTGTCCATGGACCCCTGGATCTGCTGCCTTTATCTAGGGGGGAACATTACCTACCAAAAGCTAAACTGAACAAGTGTGTTTTCAGCCTAGTCTTAAAGATTGAGACTGTGTCTGAGTCCCGAACAGTTTCTGGAAGATCATTCCAGAGTTTGGGGGCTTTATAAGAAAAAGCTCTTCCCCCAGATGAAACCTTCTGAATTCTAGGAACTATTAATAAGCCAGCGCTCTGGGATCTGAGTGGTCGTGATGGCTCATAATGAGAAATAAGGTCTTGCAGGTATTCAGGGGCAAGACCATGTAGGGCTTTATAAGTCAGTAAAATGATTTTATAATCAATACGGAATTTAATAGGTAGCCAATGAAGTGATGATAGCACTGGACTGATATGTTCAAATTTTCTAGTTTTAGTGAGGACCCTAGCTGCGGCGTTTTGGACTAGTTGGAGTTTGTTTAAATTCCTGCTCGTACATCCTGACAGTAGCGCATTACAGTAGTCTAGCCTAGAAGTAATAAAGGCATGTACTAGTGTTTCTGCATCACGCAGGGACAGGGCATTTCTGATCTTGGCAATGTTGCGAAGATGTAGAAAAGCTGTCCTAGTGATGCTGCCTATGTGTTGATCGAATGATAAATCTGAATCTATTATAACGCCGAGATTTTTTGCTGCTAGTCCAGGTGCGGCTGGAAAGTCGGCGATATTTAAGATTAAATCTGGTGATTTACTTCTTGCTAATTTTGGACCCAGAAGGAGAACCTCTGTTTTGTTACTGTTTAATAGGAGGAAGTTGCGTGACATCCAGCCTTTCACGTCTTTTACACAGTCCTCCATTTTCTTTAACCTGTGTTGGTCATCAGGCTTGGCTGATATGTACAGTTGAGTATCGTCTGCATAACAATGAAAGTTTACGCCATGATTACTTATAACTGTGCCTAACGGTAACATGTATAGTGTAAATAGTAATGGTCCTAATATAGACCCCTGCGGAATTCCAAATCTCACTTTTGAATAAGTGGAAGATAAATTGTTTACCCTAACGAACTGATAACGTTCTGATAGGTAAGATCCGAACCATGATAGGGCCGTCCCTGTGACTCCAACCATGTTTTCTAACCTTTCTAGGAGAATATTGTGGTCTATTGTATCAAAAGCCGCGCTAAGGTCAAGTAGCACTAAGAGAGATATGTAACCTTGATCAGAGGCAAGAAGAAGATCATTAGTTATCTTAACTAGAGCCGTCTCAGTGCTATGGTGTGGCCTGAATCCAGACTGAAATTTTTCATATATATGGTTCTTGTGTAGATATGAACTAAGTTGTTGGGCCACAGCTTTTTCTAAGATCTTAGATATAAACGGTAAGTTAGAAACAGGCCTGTAATTGGACAAAACGGTGACATCAAGATTTGGTTTCTTGATCAGAGGTTTGATAACAGCAAGTTTAAAAGCTTTGGGTACATGGCCCAGACTAAGGGATGAGTTTACAATAGTTGAGATAGGGTTTATAATAACTGGCCGTACTTCTTTGAGTAATTTTGATGGTCTAGTGAAGTCTAGTGAACACTACATTAATAACCTTAGTTCTGTGTCTTTGCCCTGGAACGTGACGGGATTCATTTGAGTAAATGGCAGAAAATGGTTGGCAATTACAGGCTCATCGGCTGCATAACAGGATATGTGGATGGGTTGTAGGAAGCGTGCAGGATGAACTTCAGGCCAGCCGGCAGCCATCAGTCAGAGAGAGAGGAACAAGACTGAGAAAAAGCTGACTGTTTTTATTCCAGCCCCTATACACATGCCCATACACATGCTGATAGAAGATTATGTAACAAGCTTTTTACTGGTATACTGACACACCAGCAGCACTATTTTTACTCGCCACTTTGCTTTAATCACACATTGATTTTGTCGGTAAGTGGAAATACTGAAGCTCATACAGTATTTATTAAAGGACTGGTTTCATGACAAATCAAGCAATTTTTTTGATTTACGCCAGATGTAGTCGATCAGCCGTGCCTGGTGTCCAAATTTTGCTTCTTTAGTCTAGTGCTGTAGCTGTGAGGCTAACATTGTTTATAAACCATGTTCTCTGAAGTGGTCGCTCACAGCATTTCGTTATATGAAGTTTTGTAAAATGTTATATTTTACAGTGTCATACTGTGTCGTAAGCCACACAGCTGATCTGCGCAAAGTGGGTTGAGAGACATTTTGGGGATGTACTTGCAGAAAAGATAGGTGATCTCTAGTGTATGTTAGCAACATTTAAATTGTAGCTCCAGCACTAAACTAAAGAAGCATAATTTGGACATGAAGCATGCTTTGGCTGATTTGACTACATCTGGGGTAAGTGGACAGTTGCATAAATTAGATTTTTTTTCCTTTAAAACAGAGGCAATTTTAACTTTCTAATGTTTATTAATTAGATTTTTTTGTTACTTTATTGAAATTGTTACACCCTTAACCCAGTCTGCCCTTATAGTGGTTCATCACAATTTAATTCACTTTGCTTCTCTCTGTCTCTCTGTGTCTCTATCTCTGTCAGTGGTGGGTAGATAGGCGGTATGACTGAGGAGAGATGTCCTCAGTTGGTGGATTATTTCGTGGTGGCGGGGCTGGCGGGTGACTCTGCTCCAGATGAAGAGTGTCAGCAGAGAGGTGGGCGTGCAGTGGAGCCCGTCACTGACCTGGCCGTCATCGCCCGTGGCCTCGGCGAGGAGGTGCCCGAAGGCTTCACATGCATCGAGAAGACACAGGGTGGCCACTCGGCCGAACTCAGTGCTGGCCTCATCAACAACCCACACATGTACTTGTGCTACCGCAGAGGCTACGATAAACCACCCATTCTAGAGCTAGGGTAGGAGACAGAAGGCCCTTCACTCAGATGCTCCCACACACAGGCATCTCACAATATCAATATAGGGAAAAGCTTTTGAACAGTTTTTTCCTATTAGCATATCTGCATTTTCAAACAAATACTATTGTTATCCTAATGAGAAAAAAAGTTTGTCTTATGATGACACCGCAAAGCATGAAGGAGCTTTAACATTGAGTTCATTTGATTTCATCGACAACAACAATATATGGCTTTGTTTGGATGTTTCCATGTGAAATGAGCTATCAGCTGTTTGTCTAGACATTCTCTGTAGTTCTCAGTTGGACATTCAGTAAAAAAAAGGGATTTGAAAATCTAAAAACAAAAACAAACCACCCCAAACTGCCCATGCCTTATTTTGTATGCCCTATTAAGAAAATGGGATACAAAGATGAGTTCAGATACCAACATACTCAAATGACATCCAAAAACTTTGCAATTGTTGCGTATAGACATTGTAATTGCAATGTTGCAATTGGTTGAATAGCAATGCCCCTAAATTTGCTTCATTTGAAAGAAGGGAATGCACTATGATATCTGCATTCATATTGGTATATCGTATTGGTACCAGCAGATAATTGCTTAAAAAATTAAGAGCATCAAACAGATTATTAGATTTGACTGAAACTGATAACTGATATTTAATCCAAGTGCATCTAGTCCCAACTTCTACACTTCAAACATGTTGATGTATTGGCATTCTCAAACCAGTGCATTCCTATTTAAAAGCCCTCTTAAACACATGGTTTAATAATCTTCATTTAAATCTTACATTATGAGATTGATTATGAGAAGTGTATAGAGTTCTGTAATAAAAGTGCTCCCCTGTCCTGTGCTGCAGTGTTCTGTATGAGGGTAAAGAGCTGGTGAAGCAGGGTTGGCTGGTGATGGAGACGACACCGTACAGCCGCTCGGCCAGCCTGAGCTCAGGAGGACCCACCACCCACCGGACCTTCCTCATGTACCGTCGAGCCCCCGACTCGCAGGCCCTCAATACACTGGGCGTCACCGACATCTCTCTGCTGATGCCCAGCAAGGGCGAGGTGGCCCCACACACCTTCTGCAGAGTGGATAAGAACCTCAACACCAGCATGGTACTGCTCATTCACTCATTCACTTTTGCTCACTCACTCACTTACTTTGTTACCCGTTTTCCCAAACGGGTCTTTTTTTTCATTCTTACTTGCTGTTATGTTTGATTGCTTGCATTTTATCTTTCTTTGCTTTGTTTTCCCATTTCTCATTTTCTCTTTGCTTTAATTACATACTTTCACTTTTTCTTCTGCTCTCCCTGTCTTGTTTTTAAATTGTTCTTCTTTCTTTCTTTCTTTCTTTCTTTCTTTCTTTCTTTCTTTCTTTCTTTCTTTATGTCTGTCTCTTTTTCTTTCTCATGTTTTCTTCTGCTCTTCTTTTCTAGTTACCTCTCTGAACCTCTTCCTGCTTTTGTTTTTCTGTGGTTTAGTCTTTCTTGTATTTGTTTGTTTTCATTTGGAAAACAGTTGACAGTGAAAGGTGTGTCTGTGTTTTTTAGTGGGGCCCGGCGCTGTACCTCTGCTATAAGCGTGCTGTAGCCAAAGCCAACGCCCTGGTGTATGAAGCAGGTGAGTGAAACTTCCTCTTCCTCCTTGCCTGCTGTGGTCATGGTTTTAACCAAAATACTCGTGAGCTCAGGTGGACAGAGGTGAAAAATACGGAAATAAGACTAGATAAC
The DNA here is from genome assembly GCF_015220715.1 of Pygocentrus nattereri. Lineage (NCBI taxonomy): Eukaryota > Metazoa > Chordata > Actinopteri > Characiformes > Serrasalmidae > Pygocentrus > Pygocentrus nattereri. Next base: position 15,725,614 of record NC_051213.1, read on the forward strand.
AGCCCTGGAACTGTTTGCATTTCATTTGACCTGTATTTTCCATGGAAGTCTTCTGAGGCCAGTTGAACTCTCTTTGGCAGGTATTGACAGTATATTATCACGTGGATGCTTTGTTGAGCTGTGTGGTTGTGCGTTGGATTCTCAGGTTTGATCAGCCGCTATCCTGAGGAGGATCTGGAGTCGTTTCCTTTGCCAGACTCTGTCCCGGTCTTCTGCCTACCTATGGGCGTCACGGTGGAGAGTTGGCCACTTAACACCAAGTACCAGCTGCCTGTCTTTTCCACTTTTGTTCTCACAAGTGCTTCTGGAGACAAGGTCAGCCTGCATTGACAATTAATCTCTCACACACTGTTACACCTTCTCTACCTAGAACTGAAAAGAAAAGTTTCTCTCTGTTTCACCTTTCCCCACACTCTTCTCTTATGTGGTTCTCTCTTAACTGTTATTTGATTTATCAGCTGAACCATTGTGCTACCTGCCATCTCTTCTCATTTTGCACTTGTCAGCACCGTATTAGAGAGCAAACAAACAATGGAACAGTTTCTTCATTTCTGGTCCAATGAATCAATAGAAGCAATCTGGCCCAATGCTTCCTGTCTTGCAGTCTGTCTACACGAGTCATATGAACGTTATGTAGCACTTTTGTTTTTAAGTCATGTTTTCATTCAACAGAGCAGGCAATAATAAAGCCTGGGTGTGTCTAGCTTAATTTGTATATAATTATCAACTATTAATTAATTGGTTTATTATGTGGGGGCAGTTTAATTACAATCCAGTTATGTATAGATCTCTTTTGTCCTTTCAATACATGAAATAGCAGTAACTTTTGTGTTCACTCTGTTTTCAGGTTTTGTTTGAAGATCTGTATAATTAAGTGTGGCAGATATGCAAAAATGGAGCCATAAGAAGGGGGCAAATACTTTTTCATGGCACCGTATATCAGGATAGCATGACGTAGAACATGACATAGACATACTTCTGAAATCTTGTTCTTATTCTTATTCTACAGAAATGTTGCACTACCTTATTTGCCCTCATCTGGTCTTCTGTGCTTTGAGCTGATGTGATTTGATCACATCTGATCTGCTGTGTGTTTTTACTCTCTTTCAGGTGTATGGAGCTGCTATACAGTTTTATGAGGCATACCCACGGGAGGCTCTGTCTGAGAGGCAGCAGGTACGACTGGGATTGGTCAGCGTAGTTGACCGTCGGCCCATCACTAACCGTACAGTACAGGTGAAGAAGAGCGTGTGTGTGCTTTCACACTGGCCTTTCTTCACGGTCTTCCAGAAGTTCCTCACATTCGTTTATCGGTACTCCATCTCTGGACCTCATGTGCTGCCTATTGAAAAGTAAGTGGTACTTATTCAGAGTGTGTTGACTTGGGTATGTGTGCGTAGCTGGTCACATTTAAAGCTGCCTTTTTGAGACCTCAGCTGGGATAATACATCACTAGATGATTCTCACATTGATTCCCAAAACTGGCTATAATGTTTAGCTGTTGAGGCTTCTGTGTCATTTTTTTCTGTGTATATGTTTTCTCGTTTTTTTTTTTTCCAAATGATTTAAAAAAAATTAACTTGTACCTGACAATAAATAACATGAAATGCAATAAATAAATTGTGGCCTCTAACTTTTTCAGAGTAATGTAAGTAGTTATCACACGTGGCAGTCTACACACTGGGAGATACATCATCAGCTGGTTTTACAAAAGTCTTACAAAAGAGGCCTAACAAAAGTTTATATTGCTCTCTTTGCAGGCATATATCCAGCTTCATGCACAACGTGCCCTTCCCTTCCCCTCAGCGCCCACGCATACTGGTGCAGGTGAGACCAGTGCGCTTCTTCCTTCATTAGGATTTAAACTGGAACTCTATATATATAATATATACGTACACTATATAATTAATCAACATGTAAACCAGTATGTTATCTATGGTGCACTCTTTTATTTTATTGTGTTTCTGGAGTTATAAATGTGTGTGGACATCACTAACTACTCCACTTCCTCCACAGGAGTCACTGCTTAAAGGCCACAAAGTCAAGTAACAGTGTAAAAGAGGGTTCTACAAGGGCTCTAGTGTGAGATAATCATCAGAAAACTGCCACAATTGCCATAATCACTATAACTGATCCTAATACATTTGGCTCCAATCACAAAATCACCTGTCTGTTCCATTCAGTTTAGTCGAAATTAATTATTCGCTTCTCTAATTCATGAGTAAGTAATTAGTTAAAGCCTGGTGAAGGTGGGCGTCTTTTTGATTAGGTGGGGCAGCTGAGCTGGTGGTGGGTCAGGCTGAGCTTTTTAAATGTTTTCTTCTTTTGACAGCTGTCTCCATACGACAACCTTCTGCTGTGCCAGCCAGTGTCCTCACCCCTACCCCTGAGGTAAACCTGGCTCTGTTTCAGCCTTGCGTGTCTGTGCTTCATGTTCAGACTGAAAAGTTTTGGGCGCTGGTCCATAGATGTTTATCAGAGCTCTGTCTCTGCGTACTGCTTTGCTAGAGCTGTGTGAACAGTGACCATCTGGATGAGAATTCTGGAACTTGAGTTGAGAAGTTGAGTTCACTGAACATGACAAGTCCCAGGACTGGTAGGCAACTGGACTGGACTTAGAATTGGACAAAGAATTGACCCCAAGTGATGTTGACTGGATTTGTGTAGTCTGATTGTAGGCCTGGACTGCCCATGATGCTTTCTTTCATGAGTGGCTCATAAATTATCCTTTAAAATCTTTTAATTACATAGTAGGTAAAGGTTCTTTAATTGTATTTGTTGACCTGATATCCTAAGGTGATGAGATGAAATGATAAGGTATGCAAACTGGTTAGGAATTTGCAGTGAGTGTCAAAGTATGTTGAAACTAGATATATAAACCTGTTAAAATGTATGAAAAGCTAAAACTGGAAAATGCATTCAGTCTTTAAAAAGCCTTCCTTGTATTTATTGGCAAAATGGAAAATGCAAAATTATGCCACGAAAAGTAAACAGTAGACACTAAATTGATGATAAATAGGAGTCTTTTGCTGGTAATTGATATGAATTTGTTCTGATATTGTGCAAGTTATCATACTCCTGTTCTCTGTAGGCTATACAAACACATCACTGACTAATTAATTGTTAACATGCATACTTTGTGCAACATGGAAATATTATAAAATAGATTTTCCGACTGGCAAAGAATTAGTCCAAAAGAAGGGTGCCAGCATGCCAAGTTGGCAACATATTGGCTTCCATCCAAATGTTAAAAATGCAGTTATCATTGTAAATTATTATATCGAAAGCTTTATCGACTGGCTATTACATTACCTTTAGTGAAAATGTACGGTATGGAGTAAAGCTCTAAAATGCTCGCATGTAATACTTTCGTAACTGATTTGACAATGATATTCTTTTTCATGATAGTTCAGCAGATGATAATCATTTGACTAGGCTTACATTATTATCTAAGCTTTAAAGATAGTAGCAATCTCATGATAAAGCAATAAATACCTTAAGCTGTTATAGTGTTAAGTAAAATGCCCTGTGTTTGTTGTTTGGCTGCAGTGGTGCCAGCTTTGTGAAGCTGCTGCAGAATCTGGGCGCAGAGAATGCATGCGCTCTTCTGCTGGCTGTACTCACCGAGCACAAGCTGCTGCTGCACTCCCTGAGGCCGGATGTGCTCACATCAGTCAGCGAGGCCCTGGTGTCGGTCAGAAACTTTCCTTCCCTACCCTATTCCTCATTCTTTCTCTCTGTTCAGTCTGAGTACCACAGTTAAAACATAACTAGTGCTACTTAATATGTGCTGCCAGTAGTTTAGTTTTGGCTGATTTGATACCTGCCAATGCCAACAGCTCTTCCTTCAGTGTCTGTTTCTTTACCTCTCTCACCCCCTTCCTCTTTCACCCCCTCTTTCAGATGACGTTTCCGCTGCGTTGGCACTGTCCGTACATCCCGCTGTGTCCTCTGCGGTTGGCGGATGTGCTGTGTGCCCCCATGCCCTTCATTGTGGGTGTTCACTCCAGCTACTTTGACCTGTATGACCCCCCCTCAGATGTGGTGTGTGTGGACCTTGACACCAACACCATTTTCCAGTGAGTTTTACTGCCTGTTGTTGCCCTGGCAACTGATGACACAAACAGCCCAATGTGCTCAGTGCTGCAGGTGTTTGCTGACTGTGGCACAATGACACAGAAGCAGGGCCACTGCAGTTGCAAGCAAAATGCAATTATCACAGCAACAGTTCAGTTTAGCAAATGTGGACAACTTGTGAAAGAACTTCCAATCATAATCAAATAACACAAACATGGCCATCTTTAGATCGGAAGATAAGAAGCCCTTGTCATGGAGATCTCTACCCAGGAAACATGGGAAAATTCTGCTCAACTCCCTCAGCAACCTGCACAAAACTCTGGAAAAAAGTGAGTAAGAAAGGAAAGCTGTAGCGCAAATCGGTATGAATTACACCAGATTGCAAATCTGAGAGAAGAGAACAGGGTGGACCACTCACATGTCAGGTGGCTTTAAACTTTTACTTCACAGTCTGTACCCCTGGTCAAGAGGAGGCAACTCTGGAGTTCTTGCTGACAGATTATGATTTGATCTATGGGCGTCAGAAGCAGCTGGAGCTGGAGATCCAGGAGGCCTTCCTGCGCTTCATGAGCTGCCTGCTGAAAGGCTACCGCTCCTTCCTCCTGCCTATTACTCAGGCTCCCTCTGACAGAACCACCGACTGCAGCTCCCTCTTTAACCTGCAAGGTACCCTCCAGAGCTGGTTTTCCCTTCCCAATTGTGTATCAGTGTCAGCCTGTTAAAACGTTAAGTTTGGCAAGAAAATCAAATTAAAATAAAACCCTATTTTAGTTTTTCATGATTAAAAATATTTTTTTATTATTTTGATTGAGTTTCTGGAATGAGTAGAGCAAGTGATGTATCAATCATTAGCCAGTTACAATATGCAAACACTTGCATTATTCTGTTGTTAACTGCTAGCCTGCTTTAACCTGGGTGATTATTCTCAATCGTTTGTGTGTAAAATGTGTGAAGCAGTAATGGATATGGGCTCCTTTAAAGCTCTGCTGGTCATTCTAACATAGTTTTAAGAATAAATGGTCCTACACACTGCAGTTGACGTACCCTAAAACTGCTCATTTACAAACTTTTAATCCTGAAGCTTGACGCACAGACTGCTAGTCACATCAACGCAAGCAAGAGTCTAGCCTAGCTAGTAGCTAACAGAAAGGCAAAGAGAAAGAACTAAGACGAACGTGTATTACTTGGAGACAAATTGACTTATTTGCATTTATAAGCACTCCAACTGGTTTCCTGATACATTTGATCTACACTGAAAACTGTCAAACTTGAGAAGAGTAAAAAACAAAACTCCAAAGCTGATGTCAGCTTCTCATTCAAATAGTTTTGTTCTACCTGAAACGGTGCAGCTGTTGCATTCTGGCAAAATTCAAACAGGAATTGGGCGAATAAGACGCTGACTTCAGCCTTGTAAAAAGTCTAACAATATTATATTTTGAACCTAAACTAGGGCATTAGTACATACTAAGACATATTTACAGCCAAGATGGTAAGAGGAACATGAAATGCATAAAATGTTGTGGCTCTCAAGGTGGTTAGATTTATGTTGAATGGATAAAATGGCTCTTCTTAATGTTTGGGTTGCTAACCCTGGAATAGAAGAAAACTGTTTAGGGAACGCTGACTTTTTTCCTAATATGCCTATGATGTTAGCTATTTGTATTTCATAATTTTATTTTGCGCAAACAAATTGTGCTTTTGTTTTTATTTATTTATTTATTTATTTAGGCTTAAACAAGAGGTTATCTAGATTTCTGTTCATACAGTAAAACAAGAAATACAAGTCCGTTCTTGAGTGACACAACTAAAAACGTCCTTTTGCAAACCAAATTGTTTTCCATAATCTTGTTTATTTTTATGGATAACAGCATGTCATACAATGTCATAAACTTTATAACCAAGCCTGAGGCAAGTGTTTGAATTTATACATGCAGTTTGCACAAAGCTAATTTAGTGTTTACTTTGCTCTGTTACACCCAATTACAACCATGAAGGACTTAGTAATTAGCTGATAAGTTTAATGTGATTTGTTAAATTACAGCATTGTAGCATTAAGGGCTGGAGTCTGACACCTCATTCCTAAAGGCTATTGCAGTATGGTGTTCATTGTTGTGAATTGTTTTGTCAGTGGCATATTTAGTAAGTTTTTTCTTTGTGCTGCCTTTCTTGTGGAAAACTCTAAAATGCCTTAAAGATTCATCATGTTTAATAGCCACTCAGCAGTGTTATTGTAATATGTTGTCTCTCCTGTTTAGGATAAGAAGCTATCTAGAGGAATGAGTCACAATAATATTCCTAAGTAAATTTCTGATGCTTCTATTGTGATCAGGTTTCCTGAAGTCACGAGAGCGGACACAGCAGAAGTTTTACTCGCACCTCACCAAGACACAGATGTTCACACAGTTCATAGAGGAGTGCTCCTTTGTCAGTGACAGGCACGCATGCCTGGAGTTCTTTGACGAGTGTGTTCAGAAGGTAAGAGGGATGTTAATTTTTCTGATTTGTATTTTTTCTACTTTTTTCTGTAGACATTTTTGTAAAGCAGAGCTAATAGTGCACTTTCTGTCTTTTTTTTTTTATTCTCTCTCTCTCTCTCTCTCTTTCTCTTTCTCTTTCTCTTTCTCTTTCTCTTTCTCTCTGTAGGTGGATGTGGAGAAGCCAGAGGAGGTAAGGCTGATCGATCTTGATGAAGCTCACAGTGGAGAGCACACAGTCTTTATAATGCCACCAGAGGAACCTCAGGAACCCGATGGCTCAGAGTGCCCTGCTCTCTATAGGTGATCCCTGCTACACACAAGCTCCAACTGTTACTGATGCCACATGGAGTTTGTCTTGAGTTGTTTTAAACTGTGTGTAATGTCATATCAAGCTTACCTCTGTGTGCGCGCTCTTGTCTCTGTGTGTAGCTATGAGACGTTTCCTATCCTGCAGCTGGAGTTGTTTGACCGGCCGCAAGACCAGCTCCGCACCCCAGCTAAGGGAAGTGCCCCCAACAGCCCCGCCCCTCGTCGCACTAAACAGGTACATGTCACCTGTAAGATCAGATCTGACGCTCTGCCAATTTTTTTTTTTTTAATCCAGGCAGAAACATCACTGCTGTTTCAATAATTAGCTAAATCTGCATCCTGCCACCAATTTGCTCTGTATAAGGGTGTTTAATAAGCACTGAACTTAGAATGTCCTGGTTTATGTGCACACTGAAAGGATGTTAAACCTGCACTGTGTACTGCACTTATGTATTAACGCCACTCGTACCGGTTCAGAAAGAAGGGCACACTTAATGTCTCACTGGCAAAGACAGCATTATACTCATGAAGCTATGATGACAGTTGTAGATAGTTCACTTACATCCTTTTTCAAGTTTTAACTTTTTGAATGTTTTTTCAACATGCTTGCAATCATCAGATTCATCCGCTCAGGGAAGGAGCTTGAAGCAAAACTGACATTAAATAATCTTCCATACATTGCATGCAATTATTGAATTCCAGAAAAGTCATTTCAGAAAGGTTTCCAGATCCCCAACATTAACATGAAAGATGTAAGCTTGAAAGCTAATAAAAAATATAGAGAAAATATTCTAGGCTGTCAGTTACTGCTACAGAAAAATCCTTTCATTATTAGTACATGAATAAGGACATTCAAAACTGATATGTTTTTGCTTTTTTTTGGCCTGTTTGTATCGAAATGACCATAAACTGTGTTGCTAATTTGGACTACTTAATTTTTACTTAATTTTATGTAATTTGTAGAATAACCATTTTATAATACAATTTCAAGCTGCTATAATAAGCTAAGTTGGCCTCTCTTTTCTGAAGATTTTGAACGTGCTTTTAAAGCTAATAGCCATTTTATCCCAAAAGTGGTGCGACACATCCAGCAAAGCAGAAAGTTTCCATGATATGTTTGTTTTTGCGTCAGTTGCAACAGAAAAATAGTATGTTTTATACAAGCTTCTAGAAACATGCTACTTAAGGCGAATGACAAAAAACAGATTTGCAATTGCTGCCTACTTACACTTCACATGTGGCTATTTTAACAATGTATTAACTTGCACTTCCCTTTTTCTCAGTAGGGTTCTGCATGCGTGTGCACTTTAACCTGCTTTCTACTACAATAACTGAGTATAATTTCCATGTCTTTTGTTGCTGTACAGGAAATCAAGCTGGCGCAAAAGCGGGCTCAGAAGTACTCCTCAGTACCAGACATGTGGTCCAAGTGCCTACTGGGCCACTGTTATGGACTGTGGTTCATTTACTTGCCCACATTTGTGCGGGCCGAGAGCAACAAGGTACGCGCCCTGCACACAGCCTATGAGGTGCTCAAGCATATGGAGACGCGCAAAGTGGTGCTCCCGGACGAGGTGAGACCTTATTCTCCTAAAAGACAAACCACATAGTCCACCTGATCTGTCTGTTATGTCTCAGGGAAAGTCACGGTAAAGTACACAAACGTGCCTGTTTAATTTTCTACATTCCACCGTTGTGTTTTACAGCATCAAGACGTATCCTTTTACAGTTTAACATTAACAACATTGACTGTCTCTATAAGTTTTTTTTTTTTTTTTTGTTAAACATTTTTCACAAAGAAAGAATATGTTAACTTAGAATATGGTTCTGCATTATGCTGATTTTTCTTTCCCAGCTTTCTTCCCAGTTTCCACGGGACTCCATTATGGTAGTTCTTCTGCAAACAAATCTGCAAAGCCAAACAGTAATCTAACTCGGAATGCTACACCTGTAGAGTGAAATATCATGTTAGTTTTGCTTGCGCTCATGCAGTGCTGGTTGTGTGTTGTAGGTGTGTTATCGGATCCTGATGCAGCTGTGTGGGCAGTACGGACAGCCTGTGCTTGCTGTCAGGGTTCTGCTGGAGATGAAGAAAGCTGGAATCACTCCTAACACCATCACATATGGATACTATAATAAGGTATGTGGCCAAAAGAGAAGAATACCACTGAAATTCCAGTTATGCTTAAACTCTACAAGTGATGAAATTGATTAAATATGTTTGAGATGAAAGTGCAAAATACATAATAAAATTTGTGACCTGTGCTTGTGTGTGTCTCATTTCTCTCATTTACCTATTCGCTACCTTGTATTTGCAGGCTGTGCTGGAGAGCAAGTGGCCGTCCACCAATCAAGGAGGCCGTCTTCGCTGGGCCAAGCTTCGCAATGTTCTGTTGGCTGTGGCACACTTCAGGCAGCCGATAAAACACAGACAAAAGAGTGACTCTGTTAGCTCCAGACAAGGTTTGCATGCTAAATTATGTATATTATAGTTGTAAATATATATGTAAATTATAGTTGTGTCTCAAACTGAAGAGTGCAGCCAAGAGAGGAAAGAAATTGCTAGCTCTGGTACATGAAGACTCCTCTTCTTGTGCTTGCTTACACACATTTGAAGTCTGTACTGACACATCACAGCTTACTGATATAAGTAATGCAGCAATATTAAATTCAAATTAATTTAAATTTCATTTCCAAATGGTGTTGCATTGCACAAGTGAAGGTCTCAATGGTTATACCAGTTGAGTCCTATGGTTTTTCATGATTGTATTTGAAGGATATTAGAAAATGGCACAGGCTTCAGTGATGGCCAAGAAATACGGTCTTTCTCGACTGCATGCTAGGCTTTGAGACACGGCTTATGTCAAAATATGTAGTATAGCTGTTATTGCTGTGCATCCAGTAACTCTTTGTACTACAGGTGACTCCAACTGTAATCTCCGTCCCCACTCCGCTCTTATTCGCCAGACCAGCTGGAGTGGTTTGAGTGAAAGCTCAAGCCATGAATCATTGACTGGTCCACTCACTAAGAGCAACAGTCTGAGCAGTATGCGAGCTGACAGTAAGTAAAAGGCAAATAATAATTGCTTTTAGATTTTATAAATAATGCTTCTTAGAAGTTTTCATATAATATAGTAAATGAAATTGGATTTGTAATTGTGGTGTCTATGAATTCCATATAGCTGCCAGAGGCAGTGTAAAGCACATGGATGCTCCTTGAGTTCCTGTACAGGTTGAGATATTTAGAAACTATATGAATGAGTTATTGACGAATGACTCATGGTTTACAAAAAATATAAGTACTTGCAAAAATGTTTGCCAATAAATAGCTTTCCTTGATTGTGCTATTGCCAGGATTCAAATTTCTTAGTCTTAAACAGCTGTGCCAGTGTGGATAGTTAACATAGTCATTGAACTTGAATGCAGAGCATCTTCATGGTTAGTGTAACAAGAACATGTAGATGTATCCAAACTTAACATTTGGCAGCAGCCCTGAACCAGAGAAGACTAACGCCTTCCACAACAGTGGGTGAAGCAGCCTACTGTGTGAAGCAAGCTATCCTGGAGTTCTCAGAGTTCTCTGAAGCAAGATATCATGGTGTTCTCCCTGCCAGGTTTTCAGACTGCAGTAAAGAGCGCAGTGCAATCAATAACTGAGAGAAGAGGGAGTTCTCTGTGTGTCCCAAGCGCACTTTGATGTTATCATACATGCTAATCAAGGTGTCATCTGTGTCATGTGCATTTCATACTTAGTACAGCAGTACAGGGTATAACATATGCCCTAACCTCTTTAGAGCAAACCACAAAGGAAGCCATGCTTTTCAGGTTATAACTGCCTTGTCCGCTGTGGTCTCTGGTGTTCTAGATCTAATTGAGCTGTTGAAGGTTTCATAATGCTCAGCCAGGTAGCCTCTCCACAAGACAGAGTAAGAGTTGAAAAGAATAGTTTCTCTTTAGTGTGTAGATGTATGTGATGCTCAAAAAAGCAGAATTATATTCAAAAAGGGGGCAGTCGTGGGCTGGAGGTTAGGGATCTGGCCCTGTGACCGGAAGGTTGCCGGTTCGATCCCCAGGGCCGACATTCCATGACTGAGGTGTCCTTGAGCAAGACACCTAACCCCCAACTGCTCCCCGGGCGCCGTGGTTAGGGCTGCCCACCGCTCTAGGCAAGTGTGCTCACTGCCCCCTAGTGTGTGTGTTCACTAGTGTGTATGTGGTGTTTCACTTCAAGGATGGGTTAAATGCGGAGGTTGATTTTCCCTGGTTGTGGGATCAAAAAAGTATCACTTTAAGTCATTAAGACATTAAGACATTAAGGTGAATCTGATGCCACAGTAGACAAAGCCTTAGGATCATGATACGGAAGAAACTCATGCTGCCAAAGTTACATTGTATGGCTCTGTAGTGAGAGAAACCAGCAACCAGCACAAACAGATCTAAGGAAAAAAATAGTAATCAAGTGCTGGATGTCATATGTTTTATTGATATAAGGTTTCTATCTGTTTACTGTGCACTGTAATTAATTCAGTGGTCATTAGGAATGAAGCAGAGCCTAAAAGTTGCTCAGCATGCTCTTTCTCTCTGCTGTTGTTTTCCTTTTTCCCCTACCATAGAGTCTAAGTTCTCTAGACAAGCAATGCTGCAGAGTGCAGGTATTGATGACCCTGCTTCTCGAAAGCCTCCTGTTTACCGCCGAGATACCGCCACACCCTCTCCACTGCCCCCCACTGAACGTACCCTGGTGCGCCGCAGTGATGTCTGCCTATCCAACTTCTACAAGGAGTGTGCTGAGCCAGAGACAGACTGCCGATGCCAGCCAACTGAGAGAGATAGCAGGTACGCACAGATTAGGAGACAGTGGGAATTTAAGTAGTGTTCAGAATCTGGTGTATAGAATGTTTACAGAAGTTCTGAGAACGTATTATTCTGTAATTATACACATTACAGAATTATACACAAACAATAAATTGACCTTCCATGGTCCCCATACAAATGTGTTGCAGCTGGTATGGGTTGGACAAGCTTTTCAGAATGTTGGCAGAAATAACATTTAACATAATTAGTGATTGTACATTGAAGTTGGAATATTCAATATTTGTCAAGATGTGTAAATTTAGGTGTGTGTGTGTGTGTGTGTGTGGGAAAGGTTATACTGTTACGATAGATTATGTTAAAGTTGTTGGGAAATTCATGATTCTGATTTATTACAATGACACAAACCAGCTCTTAGCATTTTTGTAAATGAAAAGTCAGTATTATGTATTGACTAACATTGTAGCATTCCAATGTGAATAACTAACTATAACTATTTTGTCAGTGTTCTGTAAAGCTTATCCAATTCTACAAGAATACATGTGTGGGCAGAGCATGGGTAGGTCTGTTTCTAATAGTTTTGTCTTTATAAATACTCTAGGCATTTTGTTGCGTTGTAGTCTGAGGTAATGTATGTTGCAATATATTCCATATATTACATTACATCAGTTGTCATGTATTTTTCTTCCGTTTTCTCTTCTCTTGGCCTTCCTTGGTCCAATCATCCACCAGGCCTGCAGAGCAGCGGGAAACACTGAACCGGAAGACGGTGGATGAGAACTACAATAACGTGTCATCTCCAAGCCGTGGGCTGGCCGGTAAATTGCAGCAGCTGCTCACTCCCACACGCCACCGGGCCTCAGGACGCCGTGCAGCCAGCATGGACGACCGACGACATGGCGCTAATGGCCATTCGCGCAAAGCAGAACAGAGGCAGTCCCGCAAAGCACAGGTGGCTGAAAGTCTGTTGAAGGCCAAAGAGCGACTCTACAATGCCACCTCTGAGGTGAGGAGCAAGCTGTGTCAATTTGGTTAAAAACATGTTGAAGTAGAAAAATTGGCTTGTAAAAATGCCAGCCAGCAGTGTGTAATGGTTTTTGCAGTGTGGAGCTTTCAAGCAGTTTTCAGGAACTTCAACATTAAGAGGCAAACCTGTGTTTATCTGTCTCCCTTTCTCCAGAGCTCATTATCTGTGGGGAGTGACATTGACCTAACAGAGCCCCCAAATTCAACTTTTTCGCTCAGGAAGTCATGGGATTCTGCCCAGGAAGGGGCGGGGCTTGAGGTAATCTGTTTTACGCAGAAGGAAATCCTAGCTCTTATGAAACCCCCCCCCCCCCTCTCTCTCTCTCTGTGTCTTCTTCCCTTGTTTTGACAGTGAGAGTTCTGAATCATACCACTGAACTCAGATACCCTCGACTGTCACCAGTTTTGACATATTGGCAAGGTTCATTTTTGGCCACTCAGGGTTGCAACATTCAAACTAAATTGAATAGTCTAATCAAATTGAATGCTAAAAGTTTGTTCAAATACAATTTTACAACTATTTTTGTCATAGTATACTCAGTAATAGTATTACAGTGGTTTCGTGTTTGTTTATGAAGGTTTTGTATGAATGTTCTCCCTGCATAGGTGGTGATGTCGAGCTGTAGTCTATGTCGGAGCTGTAACTCACTAGTGTATGATGAGGAGATAATGGCTGGCTGGACTTCAGATGACTCCAACCTTAATACCAGCTGCCCCTTCTGCTCAGCTTCCTTTGTGCCTCTGCTTAATGCAGAGATCTGTGACCTGGTGCCCATCAGCAGGTAACTCTTGTGCACACAAGCTCCAATTTGGAACTGGTGTTGCTTCAGAATTCAAAATACGATCATTACATTTACTGAGCTATTTGTAGAGACTAAAATGTCAAAGATGAGCCAGCAGGAAAACATAGTTGTTCCTTACCTTGACTGTAGAGTTACTTAGAAATTTGTTTGTCTCTGCTTTGTCAAATGAACATTCAGTTTGAAGTGCCCAGTTTCAGTTTGGGATCTACAACACAAGTTAAGCAGCTTCTCCTGTGCATTTCTTTATACAACCAAGAAAGCATTCTCTAAGTTAGCATCTGAGATAGCATGCTCAAACTGTAAGACAGCTTGATGATGACAGAATAATCCAATAATAGGTGTATAATTTGGGCACCTTTTAAGTTAATACTCATTCACGGGCAATGACCAAACTATTTTTAAACTAGAGGAGGGTCATTACTGAAACTGGTCGAGGTTGGACGTTTCAGAACTGGTCCTAGAATGATGGTGGTGAAGCCTAGTGCTTCTGAATATATTGGCCCTTATGTCTGTGTGCTGCCATGTATTTCTGTGAGCAGTCTGGAACGTAGTAACTTGAACTTGGAGGATGAGGTGGAGAGTGCAATGCGGCCCCCTGGTGGTCCTGATGTCTTCCTGCAGCACCTGCATAATGGAGTGAATGAGCATGACTCCAGTTCAGAGACCAGCACATACTCTGAGAGCAGCAGTAATACTCTGGTAAGACTTCATCTGCTGTCTTCTTTAACTATTAGTTTACCTTTGACTGAGAGTGTGCAGGTGTCACTGTCACTGATGTGCCTTTGTAAATGCTTGTGTATGGTTTTTGTATGGGTAGAGCTCATCCCTGGGTGGGACCCCTCAGGTGACGGTTGCATACCTGAGCCCTCTGGTGTTGCGTAAGGAGCTAGAGAGTCTGTTGGAGAATGAGGGAGAAAGCGTTCTCTCTCAGGTCCAGTTGCTGGACAGCCACTCCATCCTCTTCTGGAACCTAGTGTGGTACTTCACTCGCCTCGGCCTTCCCAGCAACCTGGTGCAGCTGGTGCGGGTGTCACCATTAGCCTCACAGTTTTCACAGGTAACATTCATACTTATGTGCACACTTACATAGACTGTTATATTGGTGCAGTCATAAGTTTGGACACCCCTAGTCAATTTATGTGTTGATTTTGTATGTGTAAATAAGTTAACACATTTTTTTTACAGAGAACACACTTCTGAAAATGTTAATGCACAATTACAGTTTACTTGTTGAATTCAACATATTAGGGAAACATAAAATATGCCCTGTGAAAAAGTTATAATACATTTTACATTTTATGCCCCCCCCCCTTAATATGTTATACTCCAGAATGTAATCAGTAAATAGAGATTATCCTCTAAAATTTGCAGGAAAATGCTGTATTTGAGTTCGTTCCCTGTAGATAATGTGTTAATTTCACTAAGAAAATCAACAAAACATGTATTTTGACTGGTGGTGTTCTAGCATTTGCATAAAACTGTAATGATCCGCATAAAAATGCTCCGAAAGTAAGTTATGAGAATCCTGTAACAGATATATGTGTCTGTTTGAATGTGTCTCAGAGTTCAGAGAACACTTCAGTAAGGGTGAAGTTATTGTGGGACACGTTGACACCTGATACGGATCACTGGCCCCCTCTCTATGTGCTCTGGAGAATACACAGTAAGAACATTTGTATATTTTTTTTGTTGCCTCCAAGTATCATTTAAGCACTAAGTCTTTGAATAGACACTTGTTAAGAAGTTAGTTCACAAACTGATTAAAGATACAAAAATATAAGACTAACTCTTCAGTGCAACAATTTTTGACAGCTTCTTTTCCTTGCTTTGCCACCCTCTCCCATCTAGGTGGCGTACAGATGCGTAATTACAGCTGGCGCAGGCACAACCACCCCTTCACTCTGAGCTTTTTGGAGGAAGTCCTGCGCTGGGTTGGTATGAACGAGGTACACAAGGCCATCACGCTCTTCCTGGACACTGTTGCCAAGCAACCTGGTACTCCCCGGATACAGAGGTGAGGAACAGGGCTTCAGATTGGTACATATAAGGGCCTAGTATACAGTACAGCTGCTATAGAATGCTCTGTCATAACTCCTCTAAGTCAATAACACAAAATATGTACTCTAATGAAGTTTAAGAATTTTAAGTAACAATTGAAATAAGTTTGCTTATACAGTCATCGTAATTGGCTATCCATAGGCTGATGTATCAAAATATTAATTTTAGTTTTTAGCCATGGGAAGGAGATGGTCAGAAAGTTCAGATAAGACCTTTACAAGGACCTGTTGCACAGAAAGCACTCTTTGACTAGAGGTTTTATGATGATAACATGAAGATGTTTATCATCATGATAAATTATGTCACTTTCCTTCACAATTTGCTTTTCTAAGCATATTGTGGATATTGTCAGTGCTTAAAGAACCCTGAACAGCTGCATGTTTTATTACAAAGAGATCATAATAGGTCACATTTAACCTAAAGTAGTGCAACATAGTACTGATTAAAAATTTATATATTCATAATTTTTGACAACAGTTTTTAAATGTAGCACTTGTTACGTGCTGGTTCTTTTTCTTCTGTTCCAACATATAAAACCTCAGAAGACTGTCATAATGCATATTGTGTCTATTAAAATGTTAAATTTTTGCTGTGTTGCTCACCCCTATGGTTGATTTACCTTTCCTGTTCATAGGAGTTTGTACAGGGAATTCTTGTTTCTCACTCTGGCTGCTATGGGCAAAGACCATGTTGGTAAGTAGACTGATGTCCAACACAACCCAAGTTCTGCACACAGAATGATTTTAGTATATAATATGTTTGGGTCATTACTATAGTGTGTGTGTTTCTCTGTTGTTGTGCATACCAGCTGCTTTTGATAAGAAGTATAAGACTGCCTATGCCAGGCTGAGTGGGGCTCTGGGTCGAGAGGAATTGAGGAGGAAGAGGGCTCAGCCGCCCAGCCCCAAAGCTGTGGACTGTAGACGCTGCTTCTTGCTGCCCCTGGAGTGCTGAGAGCCTTAGACAGACTCAGACATACACACAATCTTGTCCATCTAAAGCTCCTCCTCTCAGTGGCTGCCTTAGACTGTGTTCTGTGGTCATTAACCTCTTTCCTCTGCCCACCCCTTGAGAACACCCCTACACATGCTTACACCCTCCTCAGTAGATCTTTCTTTGATCAGATCTGGATTTCAGACTTGCGCATTTCAGAGCCGCGGGCAGTGGATGGTCATTCTGAAGTCATTTAACTACACCAGCCCTGTGGCATGGTACTAAAGGAAAACTTTGGGAGTTCCTCTCCACGGTCCACTCTGCTGGAGAGAGCTGCTCACTTTGGTCAGGATCTCAGTGTTTTTTTGTTTGTTTGTTTGTTTGTGTGTTTTTTTTTTGTTTTTTTTTTCCGCACTCTGCTCTGGATTGAAGCTGTGAAGTGTTTTCTGTTGTTCTAGCATAAGCTTACTTATCGATTTATTTAGCTGGGCATTTCTGGGCCGATTTATATACCTAGGGTACAACTTGGAGGATATAAAACTAAGTGGTGTTGGACTTCACAAAAAATATTGAAACAATACTGAATCTGCAATATCACTCTCCACTCAGCTGTGTCTTGTCTTTGGCTTGACTCATCCAGTCCAGAGCTAGACACAGAAGTTGTATGCATGCTTGTGTCAGTGACATTCTGATCTATGCATTTTGTCAAAATTAGCAGTGCCCTGCATCACAAAGCCTTCTGCCAATCTCTGCACTCCTGGATTTGTTTTCACAAGAAGGCCTCTTCAACCCTCTACACCTTACAAGCTTATCAGCTGTGTATCCTCAAATCCTGCCTCTGTGGGGTGTGTGTGTGTGTGTGTGTGCGCGTGTGAATGTGCTGCCAAACAGCCTTTATTTTAATGGGAAAAACCCTTTAAGTCCCATTCCCTGCCTTTCCCTCTGTAAAATTTAGTTGACACTCTGCACTTTGGGATTCAGGCAGCAATTCTTTGCCTATAGAGCTGGAAAGAAGATCTCTGTGTAGAGGGGGCAAGTTCCAGACTACTGGGCAAGAAGAGAAAACATCTGAATATGATCTACAGTGTGGTACCTACTAACTCTGAGGACGAAAGTGGAGCAGGAGTTTTTTTTTTTGTTATTTTGGAAAAGGCAGGAGCCAGGCAGCCAGGGGAGCAGCAAGTAACCCAGAGCAACCCAGGACATAACTGAGGAAAAACCACTAAGAACATAAACGCTGGAGCAGCGTCCTGCTAATGAATCCTTTCCTTACCAAAAGACTTCACCTTTTTTGTTTCATTTCTCTTTGTGTTCAGTTTGGTTTTATTGTTTTAATTGCGTGTATGATGCTTGGTTTCAGCAATGTCAGGGGATGTTTGGTCAGAGTTTAGTTCAGTGAGATAAAGGTAAAGGAAAGATTCAGTGAGTCACCCCTTTGTGTTTTTTTTTTTTTTTCTTGCTGTCCTCCAAAAGGTGGTTGTTGTCACCTTTTTGTGTGTGTGTTCCGTCTTTTGCTTCTGCTGCAGTAATGCCCTGAAAGACTCTCATATATCCCCAGCTCAGCCTTCTAGCACTGTGAGTGACTGCATGTGATTAGTGTGTCCTCACATGTACTCAACCAGCTACACAGCCCCCCAGCACCAGGCTACACCGTGCACATGCAGAGTCTCACTCACAGAGTTCTGTTAAATCCATACTGCACAGCCAGATAGATTCAACCTTAATGTCAATATCAAAGCTCAGACTGTGTCAATATCAGCTCAATAGCAAACATGGTAGGGGTTCTGGAATGTTGAGCAAGTTCTGCACAGTGAGAACTGCTGAGTAAAACTGAGTTTAATCTAGAGGCTTTAGTCTTGTTGTGCAGGGTAGCAGTCAAGCAGATAATTTTTCCTCTTGGATGACCCAAGGGGTGCTTGTATCAATCTGGCTGATTGATTGACTGTAGGCAGTACTGGTAGGAGTTTACATAGGTAGTATTCAGCTGCAGCCATAGATCAAGCACTAGGATGAGAAAAGCCTTAGCTTTAGAACATTTATGGCATTTTGGCTGATGCTCTTATATAGAGCGACTTACAATTTGATCATTTTACACAGGTAGTCTACAGCATAGAAGGCAGAGGTGTTACCCACTACACTACACCAACTCCTTAATTGAGTGGCCAACTAGCTAGTGAGCTGGCTAAGGCTACCTAATGAAAATGTTTGTAAGGTAGCTCGCTAAGGTTTTCACCAACCTTGATAGCTAGAGTAGATTTCTCCTTCAACATAAAAGGGTTAAGGTTAGCTACACCCCAGCCACATTTGACACACACTGAAAGAGCAATTTTAAGCATTTTTTTTTTGTGAAGAATACTTTCTCTGAAACAGTTCATTTATTCGAGCTACCTCAACATTTTAGCTAGCCAGCTAACTTTGGTAGCACGCTAGTTGCCTACTGTTCACTTGAGCTGAGGCTTTGCCCATCTTGAGGCTTGGTCTGTGGGGCCAAAATGTCCTTTGGTAACATACCAAAATGTTGGCTACGTCATGATGTTATTGTACGCTCCACTCTGCATATGGAAACCACCTCTATTATTATCTGAAGCTACCCTCACAGTGTGTGTTATAATATTTCTGTTGAACATTATATTTATCCCTAGATTAGCACCAAGGCCCCAAGAGGAAGTTTCTTCCATCACTGGGGGCTCTAATCATTTAGCAATGTTGTAAAGTTTGATAGAAAAGTGCTTGGATAAGCTGTGTTGCCAGTCTAGCTGAGAGGATATTGTATTCTATAGCTCATCTCTGTGATGTGACCTGCAGTACATTGGCCTTAGCCATGTCCTTTCCCTCCACTCTCTGTAACTAATACCTCTGTTTTGTTTCCAGTCTCTTTCTTTAAGCAAGCTGTTTGTGGCATTGTTTAGAATCCTGTGTATCATGTGAGTTAAAGGTGACAAAGTATGATGAGGGCCTGTACTGTATATTAAGTTGTGTGGGTTGAGTGACCTTATACAGCAGAGCGATGGAGTGCGTCTTGTGTTCAGTCCTGTTTTGAGTTTGTGAAGGAGTCTTGTCTGCTTCTCTGAATGTGAAAAAAGGGATGAGAAAAGCTGTGATATATAGAAATCTAATCATTTCATCATAGTGGGAAGAGAGCCCAAGATGGCAGCAACTATGTTGTGTTCATTTTAGTCTTAATTTTAGGGGAGAAATCTGAAAAGGCACTGATACTAATTTATTAATGATTAGTTGCATACTGGAAAAAAAGAGGGGTCAATAACTGTAGCTTGTTCCTGGTCAGGAATGCGGCCACTTTCATCTGAATTTGCCCATTTGTTTCTGCAATGTATACTGATGACCAGCAGGGGACAGCATGCCAAAGGGAGTGGAACTAGAGGTCTGGAATGGTTTCACTGTATTTTAATGCACCTGACTGCAACACATGTTAAGAGGAAATCTGAGTTAGGACAGTTTTTATTTTTTAAGGTTACATGGGAAAAAATGCAGAGCTATATTTAAAGTGTATTGTGTTTGCTGTAGTAATTTATATAGATGTGACTTCTGTTGTGAATGTTGTTTGTAAAAAAATAAATGGAAAAGATTGCTCACTTCCCTGTGTTTTAATTATAGATTACATTGTTTATTTTGTTTCTGAAACATGTGAGTCTTACAACCTTAATTGGTTGCAGTTTGTTAACTCTGGTCATCTTGAGTTTTGCCGTGTGTCGGCTTAAATGCTGTTTCAGTGTAAAATGGATTGTGTAATAAAATCCAAAATGTGGCTCACAGTGCTAAAAGCCTTCACTAATGCTTAGAAATGTTCATGTTTTGTACTCTGCCTACTTAAATGTATCATTTAGATACTCATTCTAACCAGCTGACGTATTAAAGGGGAAATCCACAGTTTTTTCAACATTTTTACAGACTTTATCCAGAGTGGTCTGATGTGAACTGCTGCATTGCAGAGACATTTACTGACTCAGATTTCTTTTCTGGTGATAAGAACCTGGGATCATGATGTCTAAATCTTAAATGTCTACACAAAATGATCAATAAACCTGCACGTGCCTGCTGAGTTTCCATTTGTAATGTTAATCATGATAAAGTAGTGCTAAATCTGTTAAAGTATCTTTTCTTTTGAGACTGTTTTGATGCCCTGCATGTACTTCTCCACCATGAATTGATCTAAACAAAGGATGTTTTTATACCAAAACTATTGTAAAAGTATATCTTTCATATTATGCAGTGTGTACTAATTTTCTGTGATGCCACTTTTAGAGGTTTTAAACTCTTCAAATGTCTGGTTCCTATCACTGCTGTAAACAGTTCTGATTATTTAGAAGATAATGTTATACATCAGACTGTTTTTGCAAAAAAGTGGAAATTCCCTTTTAAGGAATGCTGCCAGCTTGTTTATTGCTGCAGTATGAAGAATGTGCTTAATGATGATTGCAAGGATCTCAAATCGTTGTCAGTCATAGTATTTAAAAAGAAGATTAACTTTGCATTTTTTCAAAAAAACAGGACCTTTTTCAGAATCCACACTGCAACATCACTGAACCTCTTATTTGAAAGGAAAATGAAGCAAAGCAGCATTCTTCAGACTAGAGATGTACTTATGCGGTCCCAAGAGGTTTGTGTCTCTTCTGTATAGAAACCTGTTAAGAAATGAAATCAGTATTTACACCTCCTGATACTTGTTGTTATCCTGCTGTGTAAGTTCTCTTACACTTTCTGCTGGTTGTGCACACCTGACCTTTACAGCCCAGACGCAGCATGTGCACCTTTTTCTTGCGCAAAATCTAAGCGACATTCCTTTCTCATATACTCCAGTAACAGCTTGCTTATTTTATTCTGCTCTAACTTCAACACCATAAATGACATTCTGTGAACATTGTTGGAAACCTGCCAGGGTATCCATGTGTCTTCATTGTGAAAAGTGACATAGAGGGCTAGCAGGTAGAGGTTAATAACAGCCCCACTGTCACCTGGCTAATTTACATCTCTCCGTTGGATACTCTTCATTGTGATGGGCCTGGAAGTCCTTTGTGAATAACCTTCAAACTGAGAACTCCGTAACACTCGCAACTTTTCCAGTCTGCTGACCTGAGGGACTTCTACAAGCTCAACATGCAATATAATTCAGAACTATGTCATGTACAGTGTATAATGAAGCACCAAGTGCTTTTATTATATCATCATACACTGTATGTCCAGTAGACACCTGCTCATCATTCCTTCTGAAATCGACGGTATTGATGAAGAATTAGTCACCTTTTGCTACGGTTAAAACCCCTACTTCTCTGGGAAGGCTTTATACTAGATGTTGAAACACTGCTATGAGAATTTGATTGTTTTCAGCCTTGAACATTAGGTCAGGTCAGGATGATTAGTTGTGAATCACAAACTCCACTCCAGCTCATCCCAAACGTATTGGATGGAGTGCCATCATTCCAGAGAAAGCAGTTCCACTGCCCCAATGCTTGGGAATTTAGGCTTATGTACATTTCATTCTATTTTCCAGAGCTTTTCTAAAGCGCTTTAGAGCACAATTAACACATGTATTAGCAATGCTGCATCTTAAAGTAGACAAATTCACTAACAGAAAGAGTGTCTGGATCATAAAGAAATAAAGAATTTTAAAATTATGGTAACATTTTCATTTACAGCCCCTTAAATTCTTGAGATTGACGAGGTACTTGTGAGATTACAAACCCCCAAGTGCTAGGTAATTATTTTGGGTAATATTTTATGTTATGAGACTTGTGCATAGTGATCTTAGGCCTGTGTGCAGCTGCTTGGCCATGGAAACCCATTTCAAGGTAAATGACACTGGTTCAAGGTATTAACAGGGGTGTAACCAGAGCACTGCTAGAAAAACCACTACATAAAATATCCTTACTGTATTAGAATTACATAAAAAGTGATCTGTTGCTTTTTCTCTCTGTAGGTTACATAAAGCTGTCTGTCGTTACACCAGTATAACTGGTGTGAAAGTAAATGGAAATACAAAATAGTGTTGCTTTAACATATTTAGTCATTCATGAGGACATTATGTATTTGAATCAAGTGAATTTCTTCAGTGCTTCAGTTTGTCCAGTGCATAACGTTAACGTTTAAAAAAAGTTCATATAGACAGATCATAGAAGTTACTCAATTTGACTGCCCTAGCTCCAGGTTACAGAGTGAAATCAGCCTAAACAACCTGGATTAGCCCGAAATTAACCGAATACCACTCGCCAAACAAAATGGGCTGTAAGACGCTTTACAGACTGGCTGGAACGAAACAACATTAATAGCGATCTAGCAAAAATTGAGCTAAACCTGATACTGCGGCAGTTTTATGGCTCAGTCCGATTAGGTCAGAGTCACGAGACTACACGTTTGGCGAATAGTATTCGGTTCATTTCTGGCTAATTTCAGGTTATTTAGGATCTTCTGTCACAGCTGCCGACTGAAAAGCTGCTCAGTGGTGATGACAGTTTGGGAGTTTAGTGGGAGGAGCTGGAGATCGAACTGCCGGCTGCGCAGCGAGTGGGCGGGGCTCGTTACTCGTAGCAACAAGCTGCTCTTTAAAGAACTATAATTTGGCGGAGGGAGCTGTGAACATTAAAACATATTAATTCACTGTATTTTTTATGTATTTCTTTCTTTATTTAACTGTTGTATAAAAGCGATAGAACACCTGAGGTCGTGTTTTATCGCGAATAATGCCTCGCCTTGGCCTCGTGTCTGCGACCATGTCATTTAAGCAACAGAACAGGAGAGGGAGAGTGTTATCGCGAAATAACATCACGACTGTGATTATTTACGGCACTCACCTTCTACAGCTTTTATACTGATAACAGTTACATAATTAAAATAACAAACAAATGAATCGGGCCGTGAAAGTGTCATTCGATATGTTTTAATGTTCGCAGTTCCTTCCGCCAAATTACTGTTCCTTAACAAGCAGCTTGTTGAGCTCCGCTCACTCGTTGCGCAGCCGCAGTTAGCTCTCCAGCTCCTCACACAGACCGGCTGACAGTTTGGGGATTCAGCGTAGTCTCATCTTCAGAGTCGGACCAAATCGGCTGTTGGTCAAATGTGATGTTCAAAGTGTCAGTTTTCTGTTTGTGGCAAATTAAGAAGTAAAAACGTTCAAATATAGAGAGCGCCTATCAAAGTCGTTGCTTAGCAACGGTGTCTCAGCGGAGTGATACAGTTTTTGTGAAAAACTCATGACGTAATGGCGAAATAAGAGCGGAGTTAGAACGTTTCTCAACCAATGAGCTTGCGGGGCCAGAACTATCTGTTGTATAATTCGGGATAACACGCTATCTCTGGCGTTCTATTGCTATAACGTTGTTATTAAGTTGTCACAACCTTCTAGCCTCCTCACACTTTTCCTTATGGAATGTGGGTAAGTTGCCAATAATACTGCATGTTTGTTCAGACTATACAAACAGCACTGCCTTATCATAAAGCACTAATCATAAGGCCTTCTGTTGTAAAAACGTAGGCGACGTTGTGACAGTGTTGTGTGTTTGCTGGGATTCTCTCTACTGAATGGGCTTGATCAGTATGTGTGGGGCCCTTTACTAACTGGCTGCCTGTAACTTAAAGGTCAACCTACTAATTCAGTACTATAAATAGGCTGCAGCTTTATACCTGGAGCAGTGTGATGGTGTGTTTTTTCCCTTGCCTCCCCTCTTTATTGATGATGGTTGACTGATTGTGGCTGACTGTCCCACATTATTGATATAATTAGTATGTGGCCACTTCATCTAACTACTGAGTGTGAATTCAAAGTTTGATGGGTCATGTGCAATTGTTTTTCTTTTGTTTATGTTTTGTTGAGTGTAAATTGGTATAGTATTTAAATGATTTTATTTTTCTCTTTCTGCTTTTTCTTTGCACAGAGAGCAGGGGTTTGTACTTCAATTTCGTTGTGCAAGTGTATGAGTACAATGTACTACACCCATTGCTAATAGGAGTATAAAATCAAGCACATAGTCACGCAGTCTACATCGACAAACTCAGGAGGTAGAATGGATCATACTGAAGAGTTCATTGACTTTAAGCGTGGCACTGTCATGTTACCTTTGCTATAAGTCAGTTTGTGAACTGCTGTATCTGCTCCAGTGAACTGTAAGTGCTATTTTTGTGAAATGGAAGCATCTAATAACCGTAGTCAGTCCATGTTGCATTTTGTGAAGTCAGTATGCAGAACACACGTTTAGGAGAATACTTACAGACTAAATTTTAAAAATGTATACCATCTTTACAAGAATACACTATCAATGCTTGTTTATCAACTATTTTAAAATCAGTACACAGCATGTGACAAAGATGCTCATTAGATAGTCTCTAAAGAGGAACTAACTGCTTTTTTACAAACACTGACGTTCCTGACAAAGCCTTTGTAGACTAATAAATAACCAAAGAGCCAGTTATTAATCTCAGCTTTACTGAGCCCTTGTGAGGTATAATAAAACTAAAATCTCCTCTGTAGGGGAGTGATAAGTGATAAGCTTAGCATTGGTGTTGTACTGGACTCCTATTAAAACATATTAAACATATTAAATGAAGAATTACTTAAAGAAAACTTCCAGTAACAACAAAAATGACAGCAGTAAAGTAATCTCCCTGTGCCTTATCAATATGCAGTCCAAAACATATTCTGAATAGGCTACGGTACTGTTATAGAATACGTTGCTGAATACAAGATATATTCAGTATTCAGCCATCACTACTTTTTAAATGTTTTTCACCCAAATCGCAGTTCACTATCTGGCAGTCTGATGAATGAATCAGCGTGTTGAGGATGCCAAGAGAACACTACCTACTGCTATGCATTGCAGTGGTGAACGGTAATTTAAGTAAATGTAATTCATTTCTGTACTTAAGTAGTTTTTTATGTGTATCTGTACTGATGTATTTCCATTTTTGGTGACTTTCTTTTTACTTTCACGTCACTACATTTCAGGGTCTAATATCTTACTTTTTATTCCACTACATTTGTGAAATCTGGTGTTCCTTTTGGCTTGTGTGTGTAAAAAAAATGTAACATGTCAAAACAAAGAAGCGTGAAGAAAGAACACCCATCAGGGCACATCAAGCACTTTAGTTTGAGTTTGTTTTGGCCTGTTGGACACACCGACCCAGTGCAAGCATATAGTTCAACATCAGTACAGAAGTGTAAAATATTGGGAGTGTCTATTCCACATAAATGATGGAGCTAACCCAACTTTGTGTAAATAGACCACAATAAAGAAATATGTACACATATGCAGTCGTTTTATTAAACAACTGGTTCACCAAGCGTGACTAGAGTATTTTCACCTAAAACAAGTTAATGAAGCACGAGTCTTGTTACAAAAATAGTAATCGGGCATTAGAGTCATAATTAATCTTTTAGCACTTTTACTTTTGATGCTTAAGAACATTTGAAGGCAAAAAGTTTTGTACTTTGTGGAGGTCTAAAGGGAGGTTTCTACATTTACTGGAGTAATATTTTACCTTGGGTATCTCTACTTTAACTCAAGTACATGGTTTGTGTACTTTGTCCAACACTGATGCATTGTCGTAATAGAAAAGTTGGTGGAGGAGGAATAATGGTCCACTTTTCAGATACATGGAATGTGAATTGTGAGCCAGGCCTTCCAACAACAGTGCCTGACCTCACAAATGGTTGGAAGAAATTCACACAGACACACTCCAAAAGGCTGTTATAGCCTCAAAGAGTGGGGCAACTCTATATTAATTCCTATTGCTTTGGTATGTTCAACAAGCTCATGTTTAATTGTCATGTGTCCACATACTTTTAGCCATATAGTGTTATTACACAACATTTTGGAGTTTGTAACACATACTTTCACAGAGGTACTCTAGAACTTGTTTGTTCAATTTCAGTGTAATTGTTGATTGTTTTAAACTGTATGATCATTTTACGTTACGTAATTATCTAGTAGTTGGACTTACCTAATGGGCAGTAAAGTTACAGTACCTGTAAAAGATTTAATTCCTCTCTGTATCACTACAGTCCCTCAATACAGGTTCTTTCTTCTCTTCGTTTCACTCGCTCCCTGCCTGGACCATTCAGAGATATACAATAGAGTCGGCGATTTGTGTAAGTAGGCGTGTGAGGACTGTCTGTGAGGTGAGCGTGTATGTATGTACATGTAAGTGAGCTGTAAGGAGTTTGTAGAGTGGGAGGAAACCTCCTTTAGCAGCAGATTAAGTCCCTGTGATCATTGCCATGTGAAAGTGAAAGGGCTTTCTATGACTAATAGGATAAAGCTGGACTTACTTTCTGACTGTGGGCAGCTCACGGCAGGTAACAAAGCACTGACTGCCCACACAGTTCAGCCACAGAGAAGCAATAAACAGCCCTGGCACGCGCACACAACTGAGCACTGAACAGGACAAGAGAGAAATTATTCCTGCAACAGCTATTTATTCAGGACAGTGCTCCACAATGAGTACATTTAATATGTCATGCCATGCTCATGCCCTGAAACTTGAATAACAGTGTTAGTGAATTTTTACTGTATTATAGCTAAGTTTGATTTAATTAAATAATTAAATAAAAATAAAAAATAAAAATAATGAATTGCTCCACTTATTAGAGTAAAATATAAAATGCGGTTTACATTTATTCATTTATTCACTCATTTGTTTATTTGTTAATTAAACTATTATTTAGGCTGCCCACAGATGAGGACACAAGATTGGTATAACATTTTTAAAGAAAGACCCATTCACACATCCAGCTTTGGAGAACATAGCAGGAGGTCTGCATTCACTGTGACAGTGTGTGTCTCTTTTTTCTTTTTCTTTCTTTCTTTTTTTTGTGAATCTGATTAAAATAAAGCTTTGGAATACTTAATCTTTTCCAGCTAATGAGGCTTTGGAACAATTTCCTCATTTGACATTCCTGTAGCTCGTGAGGTTTTAACTAAACAGCATGAGGTGTTCATTGAGTTGAATGGTGATGGAGATACACTATATGTTCAAAAGTATCCAGACACCCTTCTCATTAGGGAATTAGTCTACATTCCACCGATTGTACTGTCTGTATAATTAAATGGTTAAAATGTAAACAAAATCTTTCAGAGTTGTTTGATATGAAATAGAAACTTGCCAAATAAAACCTGTTAACAGTGGTGGTAATAGGAACCAGACGGCTGGAGCTTTTAATGCTGACTAAAAGCTACCTCACATAAATTATTTATATTATAAGCTAAACTTTTTTTTATTCAACTTGCCACTTGTCCCATGGTCAACTTTACATTTAAAAACTCCGAAAGCATGTGTAGGTTCACCGGTCACTTTGGATAGTACATAATATATATTTGTGGTGTAGACATGGACATTGCTACACATGGTTCCTATCACCACCCCTGTTGTTAAGTTTCTCTAAAGTTAACCATTTCACACCAAACCACCCTGAAAGATTTTTTTTATTGGTTTATGCAGAAATTTGAAAAGTTGTGTAAACTGATTACAGGCTTTCACTTATGTATTCACAGCTTGAAAGAAAGGCATTGACAATAGAATGGGACACTGAAGCATGTCACACATGAGCCTACAGGTCACCATGACCAATACTAAGTGTTGGCTAGTGGGTTGTAAACTGCCCACTATTGAACTTTAGAACAGTTGAACTGCATTCAGGATGAGTTAGAGTGTAGATTGTGATCCAGAATTGTTCATCCATCATCAGCACATGACATCACTAATGCTCTTGTGGCTGAATGCAATTAAGAGCAATGCTCCAACATCTAGTGTAAAGGCTTCCCAGAAAGAATAGAGGAGGTAACTGCAGCAAAGAGGGACAAACTCCCTTATAATACCTTTGATTTCAGAAGATCTGTTGGATGAGCAGGTATCTACAAACTTTTGGGCATATAATATATATCCCTAATGTTTGGAGAAACTAAATTAAACAAATGAGGTGGACTGTTTCCTCTCTTCCTTCGCACCACACTCTCTGAGCTCACATTGGCTGCAGTGTAACGTATGGGTCTGTGTGACTCAGACCTCATCCTAATTAGATCCCTTTTTGCATGTCTTTAAGAGGGAATGGAAGACCAGCTAATGAAAACACACTGCCGGCCTGTTGTTGTGCTTTAAGGGCCTTTGCATTGTGTGAGTAGTGGATGCCCCACTGAGTATGTTAATGCCTGTTAATTGGCTGTCCTGTCATGCTGGGCAGCACACAGCGCTCCAACAACACAGTCATTGAACCGCCTCCTCTGCTTCCTCCTCAAGCGGGAGGGTGTGTACCCAGCTGGAACAATTTGCTTTTACAAATCCAGTTCCAGGCCTATACAAATATAAATAATCTGTAGAAGTGTTGGCCTCGCCTGGATTTGCAAAAGGAAATTTTCCCAGCTAGGCCAATTTATTTATATACTTCATCTATACACTATATGGACAAAAGTATTGGAACACCCACACATGACCCTTACAGTAACTTTTATGACACCCCATTCTAAATCTATAAGCATTAATATGGAATCAGGTTCTTACACACCAAACTCACCCAACCATTCCTTTATGGACATTGCTTTGTGCAGTGGGGTAACAGTCATGTTGGACCAGAAAAGGGCCTTCCCCAAACTGTTCCCAAAAAGTTAGAAGCATACAATTGTCCAAAATGTCTTGATAGGGTGAAGCATTAAGATTTCCCTTCATTGGAACTGAGGGGGCTAGGCCAACCCTTGAAAAACAACTCCATAGCATTATCCTTCCTCCACCAAACATTACAGTTGGCACAATGCAGTCAGGCAGGTAAAGTTCTCCTGGCAAACTCAGACTTGTCCATCAGATGGCCAGATAGAGAAGTGTTATTTGTTACTCCACAGAATACGGTTCCACTGTTCCAGTGTCCAGTGGTGGCGGACTTTAGAGTATGCCCCCAATGCTTGGCATTGTGAATTTTTATCTTGGTCTTTATCTTGGTATGTAGCTGCTCATTCTATCATGGGAACCCATTTTATAAAGCCCCTAGTGCAAGTTCTTTTGCTGATGTTGCTTCAAGAGGCAATTTGGAACTCTTTTGTGAGTAGTTCAACATAGCATAAGCACTGTGCACTTCAGCAATTAGCAGGCCCTGAGATTTTATGGTCTACTGCTTCATGGCTAAGCTGTTGTTACTCCTAGGTGCTTCCATGTCACAATAATAGTACTTGCAGTTGACGGTGGCAAATCTAGCAGGACAGAAATTCTGAAGTTTCACAAACTGACTTGTGGCAGAAGTGGCATCCTATAACAGTGCCATGTTAAAAGTCACTGAACTCTTCAGTACAACCCATTCTACCGCCAGTGTTGGTCTATTGAGACCGCAAGGCTATTTGCTGAAATTGGTCCATGTATTAGCTGTGGCTGTGGCTAAAACACCTGAACTATATCTATGTTTGTAGCCTGGATTTGCATATGTGCTCAGTAATATATATATTATGCATGCAATGATTGTCATTACTTTGAATGATCTTTAAAGCTTTTAAGTATTTATACACATGAATTAAGAAAAAGTAGATTTAACATTGCACTAAGACGAGGTGCACAGCGGGCTTAATATGAATGTATGTATGTGGGACATTAAAATGTAGATTTTCATTTTTCTTTGAAAATTACCAAATAAAATACACAAACAAATTCCATTTAGTTACAGTCGGAAGTCGATTACAACTAGTTACATTTTTATTAATCATGTACACAAGTCACAATGTTGGTACTAGTTGCTTTGGTACTTCTCAAATAATTTTATCAAAATTATTTTACTTCCATTTATGTACATTATTTTACTTATACTTATTTACATTTCTTAGGAATTTACGTTTTCCTGTAATTTTGTCCTTTACATAATTCTTTTTTGTGTTTGATTTCATTCTATTTGTTGGTTCTGCTTTGCTGTTGTTCTCACCTAACTTCTAACTTGTAGCTTTTTTATGTTCAAAATGATCCTTAAAAAAGAGGAGGGTCACCATAAAAAACAGTTTAAATGCTGATTCTGAATGTAGTAAGAGTTTCCACTAGAGTTTCCAATACTTGAGGAGTCTTTGGACCGGACATATACACTAGACTGCCATAAGTATTCGCTCATCATATGCCTTCACACGCATATAAACTTGAGTGACATTGCATTCTTAATTCATAGGGTTTAATATGATGTCGGCCCACCCTTTCATATGCAGAGCTATAACAGCTTCAACTCTTCTGGTAAAGCTTTCCACAAGGTTTAGGTTGTGAGGTCAGACACTAATGTTGGATGAGAAGGCCTGGCTCGCAGTCTCCACTCTATTTCATTCCAAAGGTGTTCTGTCGGGTTGAAGTCAGGACTCTATGCAGTCCAGTCAAGTTCTTCCACACCAAACTCACTCATCCATGTCTTTATAGACCTTGCTTTGTGCACTGGTGCGTAGTCATGTTGGAACAGGAAGGAGCCATTCCCAAACTGTTCCCACAAAGTTGGGAGCATGAAATTGTCTAAACTCTCTTGGTCTGCTGAAGCATTAAGAGTTTCTTTCACTGGAACTAAGGAACCAACTCCTGAAAAACAACCACACCATAATACGCTCTCCACCAAACTTTACACTTGGCACAATGCAGTCAGACAAGTACAGTTCTCCTGGCAACTGCCAAACCCAGACTAGTCCATCAGATTCATCACTCCAGAGAACACATCTCCACTGCTCTAGAGTCCAGTGGCGGCGCTTTACAACACTGCATTCGACGTTTTGCGTTGCGCTTGGTGATGTAAGGCTTGGATGCAGCTGCTCAGCCATGAAAACCCACTCCATGAAGCTCTCTATGCTGTTCTTGAGCTAATCTAAGGCCACATGAAGTTTGGAGGTCTATAGCAATTGACTCTGCAGAAAGTTGGCAACCTCAGCATCCGCTGACCCCGCTCTGTCATTTTTTGTGGCCTACCACTTCGTGGCTGAGTTGCTGTCGTTCCCAATTGCTTCCACTTTGTTAGAATACCACTGTCAGTTGACTGTGGAATATTTAGTAGTGAGGAAATTTCATGACTGGAGTTGTTGCACACATGGCATCCTATCACAGTACCATGCTGGAATTCAGTGAGCTACTGAGAGCGACCCATTCTTTCACTAATGTTTGTAGAAGCAGTCTGCAGGCCTAGGTGCTTGGTTTTATACACATGTGGCCACAGAAGTGATTGGAACACCTGCATTCAATGATTTAAATGGGTGAGTGAATACTTTGGCAATATAATGCATATGGTAGCTACATTTTCTCCTACTTGAGTCATTATTTCATACTGCAGTACCAATACTTTTGACTCAAGTGTGGTTTTAAGCTTTTCTACCCATATCTGATTTCAACTTGAGTGAATATGTAAGAAATGAAAATTATTTATCACTTGGGCCATCTTGTAAAATGAGGCCTTCACTATCACAGCCCCAAACTAAGCACTATGCTTTTCCTCATCTAGCACACGGCCTTTGGCTTGTTAACTAGTTAAAAAAAAGCTCCTCTTGTGCTGAATCAATTGTGCTAGAGTAAAGAAAACATAAAGAAATGTGCGTGGAGTGACTTTAGGAGCCATTGCTTTAAAATGCTTCTCTGTGCTGGGTCTCCCAAAGACATCTTATAGCCCAACGACCCTTCCTAAATTGTAGAGCGAGCACCACACTGAGAGCTCTTTCTACCAGATGCTGTTAGCTTAACCCTCCTATTATGTTACGGGTCAAATTGACCCGTTTCAAGGTTTGAAGATCTAGGAAAAATAGTTAAAAGTATTTTTTCAGCATCAAACTTCTTCTGCTTGCCTTAAATTGTGTAATCAACATATAATATGAAAATGGTTCATCTCACATATTTGTAACCACCCCCTGCATGTTTATATCACATAGATACTGTTCGGGTCAATATGACCCAGCAGTCAAACTGGAGGTAATAGGGTGTCAAAAATGTCAGAGTATTTCTTTCTTTGCAACTGTGAGACATATTTCACCCCAATCACACACACACACACACACACACACACACACACACACACACACACACACACACACAGAGGTGCAGATGTTATGACTTTTACCTTATAGAAACCATTTATGTTCTCGTGGGTAAACTATACCCACATTCAGTGGACACTAAACAGGGGAGGGGCAAAATATAAAATCCTCTGCATGGGAGTACACCCAACATTACACTCTGTCAAGCAGACCAGACCTTTACAAAATGAGCAGCTGAAGCAAAAGGATGACAGTCCAGGAGGCTCTGGAAGTCATCATTGATCATGACAGTGAAACAGAGGAGGATGTGTCTGAAGACGATGACTATCTTGAGCTAAATTCTGATTCTGGTGATTCTGATTTTGAACCAGATGAGGGAATTGTTATTCCTATTCCTCCAAGCAAGACATACGTGTCAAAAAAATGGTGAAATACAGTGGTCTTCATCCACAAATGTGCGTCAGGCAAAACTGTCTGCAGAAAACATAATAAAGACAGTGCCAGGGCCCACTAGGATGGCACTGAGTTGTGTGACTGACATCAAGCCAGCCTTTGAGCTGGTCATGCCAGATTCAATACAAAAAAAATCATTCTGGAAATGGCAAATCTAGAAGGGAGGCGTGTTTTGGGGGAGAAGTGGAAGGAGGGGGTCTATAAGTCGAAGGATGAATTGACAGCCGGTCTGTGGGATGCAGAGACAGGCAGGGCTATATTTTGAGCCACAATGTCTATGGAGACTTTTCATATTTTCTCCAGAGTAATTCGATTTGATAATCGAGAGACAAGGGCTGATAGACCAGAGAGACAAGCTGGCAGCTATTAGGACAGTGTGGGACAAGTGGGTAGAGCAACGTCCACTACTCTACAACCCAAGCCCTAATATCACAGTGGATGAAAGGCTGGTGCCAGGTCTGCAGGCCATCTGACGATGTCAAGACAAACATGACCTGTGTGAAATGTGCAAAATTCATTTGCACAAAGCACAGTGTGATGACATGTCACTCGTGTGCTGTGTAGATAGTAGTACATTTCTGGTTCATAGTGCATGCATGTAAAACTATTGTGTTTTTTATGTTGGCATTTCAAAAGTAATAAAGTAGTGAAACATTAAAAAAAGTTTGAACATGCATTTTTTAAAATGAAAAACGAGTGAATTATCCTAATTGAACCATTACCTGTTACAGGTAAAGAACACCATTGCACTAAATATTGGTAGAATAATTAGTAATGGAGTTAGTAATTAAATATTCACACTGCTTGTTAGGATTTTTTTGGTTTCAGACATCTTTTGGGTAATTAAACATGTACCGGGTCAAATTGACCCGGGAACACCATGGCTGTTCCTGACAAATGAACATAACAGGAGGGTTAACTGGGCCCAGATTAGCTGAGAAGACCCATGTTGAGAGATCAGCTCTTAGATGACTTTCGTGAAGATCGTTTTACGACAGCACGCCAGTCAGTAAAAGCATATATTCAGAGAAAAGTCAAACCTCCGTGCTCCTGTTTACACCCTGACGTCTAGAAGTCCTGGTCTCAACTTGAGCGCCTTTTATACGTTGAGCTCTGTGCGAGCTCCGCCCCGTCAGCCCGCTTTGCATTGTGATTGGTCCGGTTATTGATCCGTTCTACCATAGTGCTTTCGGCTGGGTGTGAGCGGTCACCACGGCAACCTGGTGTTCATTGAGCTCGCGGGGCTCAGACGCTGGAGCTCACGCGGACGCGTTCGGTCGCGCGCTCTCAACGGTCACAGAAGGAGAAGCCGTTAGAAATGTTCAGTTAGGTCTCCAGGCGGAGACGCAGGACTCACGGCTGCTGGAATACCCGCGTGTGTGTGTGTTTACGAGTTTTTTGTGTTTGTTTTTCTACTTTTTTTTGAACGGTGTGAAATTTGAACAAATGAAAGTGACGCTCAGAGCGGAGTAAACTACTTCTACACCATGACCAGGACCGCCGCTTCGTCACTGCTGCTTCTGCTGCTCACCGCATTAACGGGTAGGCTAAATGCCCTCAAATTTATCCAGAACGTTTCGTTTCATTTGTTTTATATATTACAAATACGTTGCAGATGGAAAAAAGAGATTTATATTTTTATAAAAGATTTGTATATATATGAGACCGGAAATTAACTGTGTTTGTTCATCATTTAGCCTATAGGCTTATGAGCGACCACGCGTTCCTTTATATCTGTTGATCTTTTCTTTCTGCCATATTTCCTCTTGTCTTTTATTTATGCGTGTCTGTATTGTGCCACGTTTGAACTCAAGCTCGAGTTTGTAGCGCTTTCTCTGCATATTTCTGCCTTTTGTATTATACCATCTCTTTCAGGCCGTATCTGTCTGTTCTATTCAGTATTTTCCTGTTAACGTTGAGCTAAACGCACTTCTAACGGCTTCAGCGTTACCTGAGGACCGTCAGGAGCAGCTGAAGGGTTTCTGATACCTGAGGCTTCTTTTGAAGCGCCAGTTTCATGCTACTGCTACACGGTGGAATAAGAAAAGCAATTTAAAACGTGTTTTTTTTCTTCTGGAGGCTTTGACTTTGGCTTTTTGTCCGAGGTGACTGCTGTATTTCAACCCATTCATGTTCTACACATACATTTAGGATGTGAAGGGAAAACGTTACAGAAACTGTTCTGGTTGGACATTTTGTACTGTTATACCTTGGAAGAGCGTTGATTAATACTCATTTATTTTTTTATAACTAGCCTACATGGACTTTGTGTGCTTTTATTCAAACTTGTACTTTCTTTTGTTGTGTTAAAAGTAAGTCAACACTGATTTTAATGTGACACGTTAAGTGTTTAAAACTCGCATAGTTCTCAGTTTGAAAAGTTTCCTCAGATTTGTGCTCAGGTATGAACATTGATGGGTTCATTTTCATTGTATGCTACGGAATTTGGATTCACATCTTACTTCACAGTGAATCGGTTGCTGCTGTGTCTGTCATCAATCCAGCATGGATTTTGCTCACAGTGACTTGTTTTTGGTGGTTATGTGGTTTAATCAGGCTTATATAATGGAGATTTTAAGTGTGATATCAAGAACTCAAGACCTTTTTAAGTGTGATACCAAGACCTTTCTGAAGAACTCAGTGGACACACATGACTCATGAGCTTGGAAACTGCTATAGCAATAGAGAAAGTGGATATGAGCTTTATTATTTAATGTTATTTCATGTTTTTATTTTTATGTGCTTGATTGAAGCACTTTTGAATTGCTTCTGTGTATGAAAGGTGCAAATAAACCTAAACCTATTTCACCTGGTCCTGAGAGCTCAGAGGTGTAGTTAGAGATGAAAGTGGAAGTAATAACAAACCTTTTTTGAAATAATTAGTGCATAGCTGTTTTCTTACAATCTGGCTATTTGATGGGAAGGTTTTAGTAAATTCATATTCTTTTTTGAATTTACTGCACATTATATGGAAAGTGAATAAATCTGCCGTTCTTTTTGAATCAAAAAGTTACAGTGGTTGCTTCAGGCAGTAGCTGGGTCACACAGATGCACTCTGAAGAAAATGAGAGATGAGTTTAAAACTATAAAGCCTTCATTTTGATTGTTGATTGGATGGTGGTTGAAATATCTCAACATTCATTTAAACTGAAGATGGCCAGTAGTTGTTGGTCACAGAAAATTTTAAAGGATATCTATTGTTATTAACATGCATAACTCTATTCTAATCTGGCTAAGATGTTGTTCAGTGAATTTTGAATTTGAATTTGAATATATGTGACGCATTGTTTGTATAGTTGTGCAATGAGCTTTCGGCCTAAAACATTGTTCAAATACAGAGCAGAGTGATGTGAGACACAATAATACCCAGAAAATAATAATAATAATACAAAAAAACTTTTATCATCATCATTGCATATAAACTGCAACTTCACTGGTTGTTTTGAATAGTAAATAAAAATGGCTATATTTGCTGTAGTAATTTACCTTAGACAATTCAACCACTATTTCCTTACACCACCATTATAAAGAAGAATTAGTGAATTTCTCTGATCATCAAACCACTCTGCATAACTTTGTTTATATGACATTTCATGCTTTTATCATGCTGAATTTTTATTGTTTGAAATCCTCTTTGAAGGTTGCATATATTGCTAAAATTAAGCTTCCCTTTCTCTTGTGGATGGAAGCTGGAGTGTTGGGATTCAGACTGAAATTATGCACGACATCAGGCTTTTGGTAGAAAACAGCAAGTTCATGGTCACCAGTGCATAGCAGACAGACGGACCTGGGCCAGACAGTGACACTGACCCTTGACCCTGACCCTTGTCACAGCCCCACTGCACCCCAACACCCCTCATCTCCATACAACTGGGGAAGGGTTAGAGTTGGGATAGGAGGGGTAGAGGGGGCTGCTCTGATTGAGATCTCATTAAAAGAGGCGGTAATCCATGCAGCTGCCCCATCCCAGCACACACACACAGAGGCACAACTAGGCTACTTTTAATCCAACAAGGCTCCCCCCGGTTCAGGGGGTTAATCCAAAAGATCCACACAGCGTGCGTCTCAGAGCCAGTCCAGCAGCCCGCGTACAGGAGGGAGGACACTACGTCCATTCTCTGTGTCCCGTGGATCACCCACCCCGCCGCAATACGCTCACGAGCTGGGGCCGTTTCATGTTTACCAATTAGGGCCAAACTTGATTCAGTGCTGTGGGAACTGATTTGCTGCTGGGAATATGCATTAGGGGCAAGTGCTGAGGCCTTTATAACAGAGCAGAGCCAGAAGTAAAGGGCCATTAAACTGATATCTCCACCATTTAACATGAAAAATACAGTCCTTTTTTGACTACAGATTCAGTAGTTTGCTTTACTACAGAAGTTAGAGTAAATTCTGTTAGATAGAAGTTGCTCCCTGATCTCTGCTCTTGGCAGGCACTCTTCAGGGTGCAAAAAGCAAAGTTTTGCTCTATGGAAACATCCAAGTTCTCCTGTTTCATTTGCATGCACCTCTTTAAGTAGGTGTAAATGTTCGTTTATTTGTTCTCTTGAGGATTTCTTTGTGATATTGGGTACAGTGTAAGTGTTAAAATATTATCACTATGAAAAAAAATTGTATGTCCAAAATAGTGACTTTACTATTTTTAACTTCTACTTCTTTTTGAGGCAAAAACATTGTTAGGTTTTAAAGAAAATTAATCTAATGAGATTTAATTTCCAGAAATTTGGGAGCATTTCTATTGTGCCATTCATCAATAAATGTTTTATACAATGTAAAGGTCAGCTGTTGTGTTCATATGTAGAAAAATAAAATTTGATTAAAATGGAGATACATTTTTTATTGTTTTATTTAGTTTGTTTTTGGACAGTGAAAATATATTAGGTTTACTGTAGGCATCTTAAATTGGCAATAATAATATTATTACTTTCAGAACTTCTTCTATCTCATTTACAGGAGTAGGGAAAAATATTTTGGAGCATTTGTAGTCCATTCATTATGAAAATTTCTTACAATGGAAGTGCAGATGCCATTTTTAAATAATGAAAAAAGAAATGTAAAAAGAAATGGAGCTCAAAATTGTTTATAAAATCCATTATTGGACACCGTGGAACATGTTCTATCATTAGTTTTTTACGTATCATCTGGCAGTTTTGTATTTCAGTGAAAATGTGTTTTGAGAAATCAAACAAAGAGGTCAGTGCAGTTTGTATCTTTATGCACCTCTGTCAGTGTTATATCACACCACCACTGTGCATGTGTTTCTTCACAGCTTTTTAAGAAGAAGAAGGTATACGGTTGATCTTATGGTTCTCATCAGCCTTAAAAACACTGATCCTGTGTATATATTGATGCTTACTGTATGATGTTTTTGAAAGGTTGGCTGGTGCTTAGTTTCTACATCTGAGTGGTGCATATGTGAAAAGAGTGTATATAGAAGCAGAACTTATTATGAACTTAAATAATCAAGAAAACCATCAAAAGTCTCAATGACAAATGTGATGTAGTCCTCATCTACAGAGCTAGTTAACCTTTTGATAAGATAGTGCCATATCAATTATTTCAAGAGCACTGACGAGCAGTACACACTCCCTCTAATTGTTTGTTAATTTAATTACTCCCTTAATAAGTCCCAGGGGGTAGTAGAGAGGATGGGAGTGCTCACATTAGGGTTAATTTGGCCAACACCTCAATCGGAAATGTTCCTGGGTCTAATACACACCCAGTCTTCATTTGGTGTGCACACATTAATGAGCATCGCTGCTTAAACAATGGGTAAGAGCTAAGAGTTTGTGTGCTTGCACTGGCAGCAAAAGAGCATAAAGTCAGCCAGCCAGAGAGGGGAGTTAACTCCCATTAGAGAGACAATAGGCCTGCCGTGGACTGCCTGGCTCCCGCTGGGTTTAGACTCAGTCCCGCAGACTCACTTTCTCTGTCCCAAACTATGGCACTGTGTCTGTCTGCACTGTGACCAACTACTGAGGCTATGGAGACTCAGAGGCTATGCAGCCTCTGTTGAATGTGAAAGAGGCAGCAGGGTGTGTTGCTTATTTTATGCATCAGCCTATAAAACATTTACAACAGGAGCCATAAAGGAAGATTTAAAGATCTAGCACAATATATTGTATTTCACACTGTTTTAACCCCTTTAGGTTAAACTTGGCCTGCCTTTTGTCCTTAATTTAAGTTAGCCTCATAATACATCAGCAGGCGTACATAAAAGACAGACAGTTTTCTTTTGTTCTATTTTTAAGGATTCTTGCAGATTTGTAAGAGTTGGCTATTTTAGCTTTATAATTGTGTATTTGAGGCCTTTGGCCCAAATAATGACATAAAAAAATAATAAATCAAATGTGAAATGCAGACTTTGCGGAAGCCCCATAATTTGCATCTAGCTTTTCCTCACAAGCACTAGTTGCCAGAGCTTTAGCAAGACAGAGCGGAATATTTCAATTTCAGATTTTGCGACAGGATTTCACCCGTCTGGCTTAGCTGCCGCAGACATTAAAAGAAGGGCATACCATCAATGAGGGGATTTGGCCATGTTTGCCCTATCTATGTCACCCTGGTCCCCCTCACTCTGTTTGTAGGGGGGGTTCAGCATGATGCACAACCACAATAAAGTGTGAAGTTCACGGCAAGCCTCAAGCACAATAAACAAAGGAGAGAGGGGTATTGTGGGCTTTTGGTTATCGAACACAAGCTGCTCCCTCCTCCCTGCCCCGCACCCACTCTCTCATGACCTTTAGGGGCTAGGGTCACCGTCTGCCCATGGGGGTGGGGTTGACAGGGGGTCTGTTAAGGGTGAACCTCCAAAGGCCCACTCTCATTAATAACACCCAGATGGGAGGTGAAATTATCCCCAAACTTGCTCTCCCAGTCACATGCAGTGCCAGGAGGTCCAATAGCGCTTTACGAGTGGAGATGGATCCTCTATTATGGGCGCGTAGAATACAGATGGGGCTGTAGGCAAAACTAAATGGCTCTAATTTAACAAAGGAGTCATTATTACCACATGCAGTCCAGTCAGGAATGGCTTGGTCAGTAATGGCTTGGTAAAAAAAAAGTTTTCTCTTTAAGGAAAACCCTGGGACAATTCTAGTCAATACAAAAGCCAGTAGGAATATTCATTGGTAAGAAGTCATTTTTTAAATGGTGCTTTGGTAACTAATTCAAAAGGTCCTACTAGCTATTTTGCACACACATTCTGCTGCCAGAACCTCA
Organism: Pygocentrus nattereri; assembly: GCF_015220715.1. Classification (NCBI taxonomy): domain Eukaryota; kingdom Metazoa; phylum Chordata; class Actinopteri; order Characiformes; family Serrasalmidae; genus Pygocentrus; species Pygocentrus nattereri. The sequence continues at coordinate 15,765,739 of NC_051213.1, forward strand.
GAACATTGCTTGGCAGAAGTAGGACACTCTAGGTGGAGACATATGCTCACTGACTTGTCCATTTTTCTGAGTCGTCACTTCACAAGTAAAATTCCAGGAAGCTCAGATGGAGAAATCTGGCTCATCCTTATTTTATATTGGTCCAGTGAGAGGAACAAAGACCAAGCAAAGACAAACATAACTAAAAGACCAACTTCTGACCTACATTGTGTGATTCATTTGCCATATTTGGTGAACTAATCTGACATCTTTCAGTTCAAACCCTCTGGTCTCAGTGGATCTGCTCAGTGCTCTATGTGTAGGCTGAGAAGATGAAGCTCTGTGTGTTCGTTAAGGAGGTCTTAATTTGTAGCACTACTATGGACTAAGAAAGGAATGTGAAGTGAAGATGATTCTCTCTCAAAAAGTCTTTGTCACACACAGCATGATCTGGAGAAGAGCCAAGGCTTGGAGAGTTAGGTCGTGTGGTGGCGCCATGGCCAGATCTAGAATGACAGTATGCTGTATTTGAAGACAGTGATAGTCTGTATGCTGGTATCTCAGATTGTTATTGATATTGATATATAACAAAAACATATCTGCAGTGTATGTCATCTTCCAGTGTTCCTTTCTGGAAATTAGTTTTCTGTCTAATTAACATTTACTTACTGTGTAAGGTTCCTGTTGATGTAATGTTAAGAACAAAGAAAGAAGAAGAAGTAAGTGGAGCAAATCAATTTGATCAAAACAAGCTATGTCAGGTTTGACTTTCTTTCAGCATAGAGTATCTGTACTCAGGAATCATTTACTAATACTAATGTAAACATCAGCTGATACATAAATGTAGATTATTGAAAAGAGAGGATAGAAGGATGGACAGATGAACTCAGCAACTGGACTGTGACTGGTCTAGCAGAACTTTGATGGGATGATGTTGATGGCTGTGTGGAGAGACATGAGGTTAGAGGGTCAGACAGTAGTTTATGTTGATGTCTGCATGGTGAGATGGGGTCAGAGGGTCCAGCCATCATATGCTATGAGAGGTGACAAACTCTCAAGTTCACAACTCAGTGCATTCAAGTTTAAGTGCAACTGGAGTGTTTTTTGTTCTGTCTTTTGGGGACAGCTGGGAGAGGGAACTTTCGGGTGCAGGCTGTGAGAGGGGTCGTGGTCTCCGTCAGTGAATCACCCAACATGGGCACCCCAAAAAAGACACAGAGAATGGGGGGACGAGCGTGTCGTCGGAGGCGAAGTTTGAGTGATCGGGTGGCATGGGAAAGTCACCCCCAAGTTCAAGTGAAAAGGGGAAAACTCGGTGGGGGCAGGGAGAGAGGGCAGATGGTTCTACAGAGTAGGGTGGGGGGTGATGGGATTGGGTGGGGGCACAGGGGCAATTATAGAGTGGTGGGAGCAAAGATGGAGTGCTATCACTGGTCTTACCCAAACCCCAAATCATGCAACCCTTCTCCCTGCTCCCTCCTCCCCTCTCCCCTCCACTTCTGACATTGCCGTGGCTCTCGCTGCTTGAATGGCTCTGTGGCATTCAGTAGCATTGTGTGGCTGTTTTGGGGTGATGGAGAGGGATGGGGGGTGCTAACAGAGCCATCAATCAGACTGGGGAAAGTCAAGTGCAAGTTCAGCTGAGATGAATAGCCTGGAGCAGCCCCTCTTCAGCCAGCCCACGGCCCCTCCTGCGCTGTTGTCCCCAACTTTCTCATGCGAACACCCCATGGCCTAACAAGTGAATGAAGCTGTCATCAGGGTGCTCTCAGACTTGGGCCAGTTCCTCTGCCTACACCTTTTTTAGAATGAGTTACTGTCCAAACATATTGGCCAGCTGGACCAAAATGTTTTTGCTGAGCCAGGACCATAGGACATGGAGAACTTCTCTGTCTTGTTTGTTTACGGTGGTGCTGGCTGTGTTGCTGCCATTTATCTCACATGCTGCTGTTTGGCTAGTCCTGAGGTATAACCTGACCTTTTGTTAATCCTCTTTTCACTTGTTTTACATGTTTTTACATCCTAATGGTATTTTTGCAAGCTGCTCAGCTATACTCATTACGAGCTTATTATTGTGACCTGTAAATGGAAATTTATGGATGCAGTGATGTGAAAATTCTGGGCAGATTGCAATAACCAATATTTAAAGTAAAGGTTATTTAAGTGCAGGTTCATCATGCTTTCCACACACAGTAATTAGTTTAGTAACACTGAGAGTGATTCAATTATTCAGTAAGGTAAATCACTGAATCTGCACCATATCCTGAAGTTTAAGTTTACGTAATTCTGCTGCTAGGAGAAACTGCTGCAAGTCTTTAAAATAGTATGTGTCAGAGTTCACTAATTATCTCCAGGCAGACAAATGAGCAGTGATGTCAGTGTTGGTATTAAACTATGATCTCTAATCAATTACTGTATTATGGGCCATCACTCCTCTTTCTCCTGCCCTCATTCTCAGGGCAGAAGACTGCCCTTATTGGATTTACAGCTCCATAAAGCTGAGGCTGAGAGCACAGGGCAACCCAGAGTCGAGTCTTAAAACTCTACAGTGACTAATACCTACTGTTGTGTTTTAGACTCATAAGAAATGACAAATTCTCTACCCATGATTGTATTCACTATTTCTCATATTCTTCTGTTTCATAGCAAAATGTGAAATAATCAAAGTCAATTGTTTAATGATATCATCTTTGCCCCATCAGCTCATCACCATCCTCCATGATGTGCACCATCAACATCATCATCATCACCATCCATCATGAAGCAGTCTTCTCCCTCTCCACCTTCTTCATCTCACAGTTGGAAGATTTCATCTTTGATCTCTTCTTTTTGTCATATGTAAACATGTTAGTCATTTCAGATAAATAGGAAGTTGTGCTTTATACCACCTGACTGCTCCACTCCTTCTTTCTCTCTCAGGTTTAGGTGGGGCTTCAGAGCTGGCCTTCGTTAAAGAGCCCCATGATGTCATCGCAGTGAGAGACCGCCCCTTGATGTTGGACTGTGAGGTGGAGGGGGAGGGGCCTATTACTATTACCTGGCGGCGGAACGGTGTACCCATTCCTATGGGCACCAGAGTGACCGTGCTGGACAATGGCATGCTCCTGATCCGAAACTTCCAGAAACGGCGTGAGAGCAACGATACAGATGCTGGAGAGTATGAGTGTGCTGCTCAGAATCGCTATGGCTTGCTGATTAGCCGCAAGGCACGAGTGCAGCTCGCATGTAAGTACCTGTGGAAATGCTCAAGAAAACAGATTAACTCATTACTGCAATTCTGTTTCATGTAATATCCTTCTATGTGGAGTCCCTAGAACCTTAACGACTCTAAATGTCCTATTGGATTTGTGTTTTCCTAATAGAATGAAATGCGTAGTATGCTTGAGTGGACTTCTAGCATTCTAGTCACTGCTGTACATGCGTGTAATACAATGCATTTCATCTGGGGACCTTTTAACTCATATCTGATAATCTCCATTTTCTCTCACACTCTTATTCTTTCTCTTTCTCCCTTCCCTCTGTCTTCATATTTTGTCTTCATCTCCACAGCTCTGCCATTAAAAACCTTCTGTAATCTTATTCCTTTTGCCTTTCCCTTCCCCCTTCCCTTTATCTTTGGCTCATCCCTCTGTTGTCCCTTTGACCAAACCTGCAAATGACTGCCCTCTCTGGCTCTGCTGGGTCTCCCATTAGGCCAGAGGCTACCATGAGTATTCACTCTTGCTCTGAAAACTCTGCCTGCATTATTGAGCACCAGCTGTCCTGGTGTTAGGCTGCATAGACGAGTGCTCAAAGCAGCTTTTAACTGGATGTGTCAGAAGGGGATATGGAGTGCTTAAGAGGTGGATGCTAGGATGTACAGTTTGAATTTAAATATTTCTCTTGTCTTCATTAGCTCTTCCCAAGTTTCACTCCCACCCAGAGTCTATGGCAGTGGATGAAGGAGGAGTGGCCCGCTTTCACTGTGCCGTTAATGGCATCCCTGAGGCTAGCATCACCTGGGAGAAGAACAGAACCACACTCAACACGGATGATGACAGGTTAAACACACACATAGACATGCACATGTATGCTTTTACATATCCTGGACACCTACCTTTAAATTCAGACCAAGTGACACCTTTAATTAGTCAATTCTAATAAAGCATATATGTTAAAGAAAGCACATTCCTGACATGTTGTGTGCAGGAGGGGATCACCTGGGAGGCCAATCCCATTTTTTTAGCAAGAAGATTATTATTCTATTCAATATCGAACAGTCTTAATGACATGTAGGCCTATTTTCAAATAATAGTTTTGCATCAGTCTTGATTTTTAATTACTACTACCCAGAGGTGGGGGTATTATCTGATAAAACCCAACAATAAATGTTAGTTATAATACTATGGTGTCAGGAAAGGTGGCAGATGTGTATACTGTGCTTTGTAAATGATCCCCAAACACATTGTGTGTCCACATCTGCCCACCTTGAACATGCATAATTTCCCCCTATGCTCTTCAAATAAAGTATCTAGTGAAGTGAAAATTCTAGTCTAAGATATAAGTATAAACATGATACAGTATGCGGAAAACTAATGTGGCATTAGAAAAACAGCGTAATGTTGCTTTCATTCATGTAGCAACTGTGAAATTTAAATATTCATCAGAGATCAGAGAAAATAGTCATCAAACCTGAAAACTAATATATTGGAGTGAAATTTACACTTCTGTGTTACTAGCTAATTAGCTATATGTTATCAACACATGAAAACACAGTAGTTCATTCATTGCTGTCTGCCATCATAGTCAAATCAAAGTCTAACACAAATATATCTCGCTATTTGTAGGTGACCATATTGTAAATTCATCTTCTCAGAGAAGATAATATGCTGTATGCCTGCCTATTTGCACCACCACACTAGTGCTCCTATGTCTTTGTTTGCCACTGATATGGAACAGATTTGGGGAGGTGGGCAGTATTTGATTGCTGGTAGTCAATGTTTTTCACAACATTACACTTGCATGCACTCGCGCACTTGCACTTGCATGCTGTTGGGAAATTGAGGCACAGCAATCATCAGCAATCTCATTTAATAGGAGACTCTGGGTGCACTATTACTGGAGCACCGGTGCCACCCCTGGCAAGTTGTTACCCTAGGCAATTGTCTATATTGCCTATTCCAGGATATGCTACTGAATGACACACACACACACACACACACACACACACACACACACACACACACACACACACACACATTTATTGTACCTTTAGTTAAAGTAGTATTAATGTATTGTCCATTCCCACTCATGCTAAATAATTGCTATGCATTGCAGTGCGTGAAAAAAACAGGGGTGCACTCAAGTACAAACTGATTATTTTGATGATTGTTTTGACAGTCTCTCTCTCTTTCTCACTTTCTCTCTGCAGGTACACTCTGCTGCCTAACGGTATTCTGCAGATCACTGGTGTGCGTCAAGCAGATAGCGGATTGTATCGTTGTATGGCCAAAAATATTGCAAACACACGTTACAGTCATGAGGCCCAGCTCACTGTCACTGGTGAGAAGAGCAATAAGATTGGTTTTACATACACTATATGTCTAAACGTTTGTAGACACTCTTTTAAATTAATGAATTCACCTGCTTAGAGGTGCACCCTTTGCTGACACAGGTGTTCAAAGTGTGCACATGCTTGTATAATCTCATTACCAATTGAATGGGACATTCTGGAGCAGCTGAACATAAGCATAAGAGCATCATGCCCAATGACAAGTGTCAGCTTAAGTATTGAGCTGTGGAACAGTGGAACCGCATTCTTTGGAGTGATGGAGTACCATCAAATACCTTTGGGATGGGTTGGAGTAGCATTTATCTGACCTCAAGTAATGCTCAACTAATGACCTAACTGAATGCCATCAAATCATCATAGCAATGTTCTAGTGCAAACATCTAGTGCAAAGCCCTCCCAGAAGAGTAGAGACAGAATATTAGTAACTCCCTTGATTTTAGATGAAACACTGGATGAGCAAGTGTCTACAAACTTTTGGTCATATGTATATCAACTGCACCTGAGAAAATCTGTTGACTCTCTCTCTCTCTCTCTCTCTCTTCCTTTGTCTCTCATTGTAGTGGCGGCTGCTCGTGCATATAAGGAGCCAGTGATTCTCTCTGGTCCTCAGAATCTCACTATTAATGTTCATGAGACTGCCATTTTAGAGTGCATTGCCACAGGCAACCCAAGACCCATTGTGTCCTGGAGCAGACTTGGTAAGATTAACACCTTCTCTTTCCAGTTTACCACCATGGCAGATCGTGTAAGGACTGTTATGTTTAAAAAACATTCTGCACCTGTCAAACATTATGCTGAGTTATGGAAACCTTCTTCCTTATAGAGACTTTAAGAGTTAGTCCAGCAGCAACATGCTGTGTGGTTGACTATGTGAAGAACAGCATATGGAAACAGCATATCATTATGTGTCCAGTCGATTTGTTGGCTGTTTATAAGCTGCATAACACTCTCTTCTCATTCTCCTTAGACAAACATAATGAATAATAGATACATAGTGCTATTTAGTCATATCTCCCTAACTAGACCAGCTACATGAAACAATACACAAATCTCAGCTAATTCTAACCAACTCTGCCACTCTGTGTTTGTGTTTTCCAGATGGCCGTTCTATCGGAGTGGAGGGGATTCAAGTGTTGGGCACAGGTAATCTGATGATCTCTGACGTCTCCCTCCAACACTCTGGAGTGTATGTGTGCTCAGCCAACAGACCCGGAACTAGGATGAGGCGTACCGCACTGGGTAGACTGGTGGTGCAAGGTAGGACATACAATACAGTAACATACAATCCAAACCACTACAGTATTTACACAATTTACAGGTTACCTTATAGGTAATTATAATGATGATAATACTAATTTTACATTCAGTACATCACACAATTACCATTAAAACCCAGTATTGCAGTTTTCACAAAGATTCTGACATTCACTTTCTTATCTGGGATTTGTTCTTAGGTAAGAACAGAATACACACACCTAAGATCACAAAAGTGTGAACAATTCTGCGGTTTAAGAGCACATCCTGAATCTCACATAGACTTTTTCTCAGGGCGTTTATCAAGAACAAATGGAAAAAAAAAACTTAGGAAGATATTGATGAATGAGGCCAATATTCTTAATTTCAAAGTAAAATCTGAAAAATGGTTAAAAAATGGTTAATCTTTTCAGTTTCACTAAAAAAAATGAAACTGCTCTAAAGCTTACCTAAATTTAACTTAGATTCTTACATCACATCTTATAGCGTTGAATACAGTATTGACTTGAAAGTATCACAGTTGGCCTAAGCCCATCCTCCACCTAGCAATAAAGAGTCCTTAGCCAAGCTGTTTTTTTAAGGATCCATCACTATTTTTCACAGAACAAATGGCCTCTAAGTGTACAGCATGCAACTGTCAGGACTAAGAGCCTCTCATCTATACTCAAGGCCCTCTTGACAAAGATGGATTCTCCTTAAGAGCTAACTGCAATATAACTTCTTCTAACAAAATAAGAAATATATCTAAGTGTAAAAGAGCAAAGTAAAAAAGACTTCAGTTGCCGAGTTCTTGTGGAAGGAAAGAAAAGGCCTTCTTCTTTGTTGAGCTTGAGTGGCAAGATGGTTCCCAGACAACCCAATGCAAAGATCATTGCAAAATGACTATATTTATATCTTGTTTGGGGTGATGAAGTTATCACCCCTCCCCTTCTATAAAAATCTTTACCATCTTGGTTCCCATCATTTCCAAAACTTCACTTTTCCTTGGGAACCCTTATTTCCAAACATACATATACAGTACTGTGTGAAAGTCTTAGGCACCCAAGTGCCTATTCGTGTAGTATGTGTTTATTTGCTGAGAAAAGTGTTAATATTTAAATAAACAAAATTGATAGAGCTGCTGGAGCCGATCCCATCGGGCAGAAGGCAGGATACACCCTAGACAGGCCGCCAGTCCATCGCAGGGCATATTTGCATATATGCATATATGTATATATAAAATAATAAATAATGATTTTATGGATGTTAGTGTGTTTGTTTAACCATTTTCATTTTCAAACCTCTTCTTGAGGAAGGCCAGTATTATATGTTGTTAAAAACCAACTCCTGGTTTGACCAATCAGTGCTTGAATAAATTGTGCTCATGATGTAATTGACGATATTAACAAGTCTCTGTGGCGGCTGTGAAGGTGTCAAGGAAAAATATGCAGCCAAGAAATTCTTGTTACTTTTTATGGTTTTTATGTTTATTTGAATTGTAAATATGACTTTATTCTAATGTATATTGTGATAAACTCACTGCTGATGTAAATTGATTTAAAATTTGCTTAGATGCCTAAAACTTTCACACAGTACTGTATTTTTTAAAATAGCTGTACCAGGATGTTCTACTCTCCTAATGGCATTTGACTGGTTGCACTGTAAAATCTTATAATCTCAAGGACAGCTTCTTCATTCTCACACAGCTGCATTAGCAGACTCTCACAAACCTCTAGAGGCCTCTTTGTTAAGATGGCACTCTGGTGTCCAAGTTCCCGTACAAGCTAAGGCCTATTCCCATGCAAGCTAAGGCCTATCTTATAGTGTGAAGATTACTATTCTTTTGTTAATAAATGCTACTTGTTAGAACTATCAAATATAAAGATTATTTATTCAGAACATCGAACATAACCTTGAGTTTTCCACAGTAGAATTTTCCTCAGACATAGACAAGTCTTTCATAGACTTTTGTACAGCTCCCACAGGCAGGCTTAGCTCCTTTTATTTAGCATCCTATTCACTGGATTGAATGTAGCCTCACCATCCACTGTTGATGTTTGATGTTTGAGCCTGCCACATTCTGGAGGCTGTTTCTCATCTCTTACCACAGACCTCACATATGATTTGAAATAGAGACTATAAGAACGCAAGGTTTCATTGTATTTGTATAAATTTCATCTTATTTGTGATGTCAACCAAAGATTTCTCTTTTTTTCACAGCATTTTATGACTGGACAGTGTGAGAGACAGTATGCAAGGGAGATAGTTATAGTGGATATATGCTCTTTAACAGCTATATAGCTGACTTGAATAGAGCTGTCAGCTGAGTCTTTGTTATCTGGGCATTTTCCAGTGTCCGGTCTCAGAGGCTGCTCATGAGCCATATACAGCTGCCCTAGTGGAGGTCAGACATGAAATTAAATTGCCTCATGCTGGACGTGATTGGTTTTATCTGACCAGCTCCAAGTCATGCCATTCAGCTGTTCACTAATTCCAACCACAGATACACAGTATAAGGATAAATTTGGGTAGACCAGACTAGATTAACCTGGCCTGGTTCTGGCCGTGACCTCTGGACTGAGTTAACACCCTTCCCCCCACAATCTCTTAATGACTGGAGCTCCAGCTGGACTATATGTCAATCTAGTATGCATTATCCTCCCTGCCTCCCACACAGGGGACTATCATATAATGCATTTAGCAGTTAGCAAGTTGCTTGTGCTCATACAGTACTGCCATAATCAAGAATAAAGCTGCTGAACAGTATAAGACACTATTCTCCAGGTCTGTGTATCATATATAACCCCACATATTTTTTCTGTTAATTTTAAAATATACAATACCTTATTACATTGTACACTTTTATATCAATCGCAAAACACAGAGGCTAGGCACAGATCGGGGAAGAGTATCCTTTGTGTCAGAGGTCTTCTACCTCTATACTCTGAACCCAATCAATCAATAGCTCCCGCTATCAGTCTCTCTCCATCAAAGGCGCTTGAAGAGGCCAGATAATGAATTCATTCATTTATTGACTGACCTGGTAGAAGAACAAAGAAACCTGACCACATCTGTCATTTAGATTTTAGTAGAGAGCTCTCTTTCACCTTTGCTTCTGGCTTGTTTTTATAAATTTGCTTGATTTTATGTTTGTGGGCCAGACCAGAACAGTTTAGTCATTAGCAAAGCACAAAATAAGGCACTTATAAATGCTTTAATTGGAAACTTTAAACGAACTTTAATGGCATAACAAAATCTAAAATAGAAGTTATACAAGATGATTAAAGATTTGATTTGTGGATTTGACAAAATAGGGAGGTTAATAACATTTTTATGTTCAGGCTTGATTTCATGCAGGTCTAGCACAAAATTCTCAATTTTTAGAAAACCGCATTGTGTTAATGTTATTTTTCTCTAATATGAGATATTAGACTGTGTATTGGTGCTATACAAACAGCAGCCAGTTTGGGCTATGTATATCATACTGTGTTAATATGCCTGCTGATGTCTGCTTGTCCTTCACATCACACCATCTGCTTACTCTTTCCAGACCCCTGCTCTAGCTTTGCCCTCTGCTCTTGAACTTGAGGAGTTTTTGTGTGTTTGACAGCATTTGGGCCCATGCAGGTGTAGTTTGCATACGATGGGAATATGTAAATGAGAGTTAGTCATGGGTCGGCCTGCTTTAACCCTGTCTGCCCTCTCTCCACGTGCCGGGCTGGCCTGATGGCTGCAACAGAGCCAAACAGGCTCAGCATATGTGGGCTGACCTGTCTGACTGATAGGGGAAAGACAATGGGTAGCCATCTGGGTAGAGAGAGAAAAAGAGAGAGATTAAGAAGTTGACAGATTTAAAGAAGTATTTGCCATTAATGTTGCCACTAGTGAATGCATAACACCACACAGAATGTTTTCAGAATCAATGTGTGCTTATTTTTAAAGACCTGTAATCCTTCTTGAATAGCCATCTGGGTCGGGGAGTGAGAAAGAGAGAGAGAGTGAAATGGGCAAACTGGCAAAGTAGAGGCAAACGGCAAAGAAAGTTAAACTTTTTTTGGCGTAATAAGAAGACCAATCTTAGACAATCTTCATCTTATTAATCTCTTTTTTGTTTATTTTATTTGTAGGACAGAAATAATTAGAAATCTAAATAAACATATAGTATGTTAGACTGCATAGATTTTTTAGTCGAGTTAGAGAGCATAAGGGAGATGGAACAAGGAAAAATTAGAGCATAAAGGTTGGACCAAGGCTGGAGAGACAATGCAGGGGGTGAGAACGAAAGAACAGCAGAGGGGAGGGGGGGGAGGAGCAAAATAAATGTGTCTCAGTGAAGGATCACCTCTCACCTCTGATCCCTGACCCTATCCCATCAGGCCCCTAGGAAATGATGTGTATTAAGGGTGGGGGTGGAAGTATGTGTGTGTATGGCAGGGTGATGTGAGAGGTGTTGAGACTGCATTGGGATCGCAGGCTGGGTGTTGGGGGACGGCGGGTGCTCCTAGTCTTTGGGGACAGCAGGCGGCAGCCGGCCTATCAGCAACATGCATAGACAAATTATAGCTAGAGAAAGATGGGTGAGAAACAAAGCAGTTTCATTGTGTTTTCACAATGACTTATTCTGATTCAGACATGTCCGCTCCACCGTTTCCCATGACCATGAACATTCTGTGGCTTAGAGAGGAGCGTCTTGAATTGCTCTGCCTCAGCACTAAACTGTTTAACAAATAGAGTTTTAAAAAAACTGTTTAAAAAAAAGAGATGTGGAGTCAGCCAACAAAGCCTTATAGACGAGGGTAGCATCTCTTGAAGTCATAGCAAAGCTTGCACTACATTCAGTGTACTACATTCAATCTCTGTTTGCTGAGCACTCAGCTCTTCAGAGTTAATGCTTTTGCCTAAGTTCAAGTGTGAAGAGCTCTTCAAACTGCTGGGCAGGACTGATAGGGTGGATTTATTACAAGAAAGCCCCCCTCTCAGCACTACACTGCTATTAAAATGAGCTCTGAACACACACACGCTGGTCTAAGTGTATGATTTACTCTTCAATTGAGGTTAGTAAGTACAGCTAGTGGAGTGCCCCCTATTCACAGACACCATGGGCTTTGGAAGGAAAAGCAGAAAACTTGCACATTTTTCTGCCTCTCTCTCCATTTTACATATACAAACACATGCAAAATAAAAACGCATATACACACAGTGCAATGTGTGAACATGCCTAATGCCTGCTTGGAGATTTCTCTCGTAATGTATATATGCTAGGATTTTCATCAATATTTTGACAGAAATTTATAGACATCATATGAAAGTGATGTACTATGTTACCTCTGTAAAACAGATTTGAGCCTGAGGGAATTTGGGCCTCATAAACAGACACAAACCAGTGATTTTCAAAAGGAACTCTTGACCCCTGCCCCGCCACCCCACTCCTGATACCCTCCACTCCCTGCCTGAGGTCTGAGCTTATCTTCCAGGTCAGAAGTGGTAGTAGATCAGTACTGTATGTATGTATGAATACTATATGTCTTTCAGGTAGCATGTGCATCAGAGGAATTGTGTTTACCACAGCAATGGTTAGGGACAGGATTGACCCATCATATGCTTTAAAGTGACCCAAAAAATCTTTGTTCTTGAATTTCAATCATGCATTGTCAAGGAAAAGCCTACCTAGATGTGGGCCATCGATAAGGTTTATATTGACTGTTCTGGATCAGAACTGTCTAGGTAATTAAACGGGGGCAGTCATGGGCTGGAGGTTAGGGAACCAGCCCTGTCACCGGAAGGTTGCCGGTTTGATCCCCTTGGCTGACAGTGCATGACTAAAGTGCTCTTGAGCAAGGCAAACACCCAATTGCTCCCTGGGCGCTGTGGATAGGGCTGCCAACTGCTCTGGGCAAGTGTGCTTACTGCCCCCTAGTGTGTGTGTTCACTAGCGTGCATGTATGTGGGTGTTTCACTGCATGGATGGGTTAAATGCAGAGGTCTAATTTCACAGTGTGCAAACACAGTGACAAATTGTAAAAAAAAAACAAAAAAAAAAAACACAGTGACTCTGAAAATGCTGTGGTGCCTGCAACTGTTCAATTCAGGTTCTAAATTACACTGAAAGCTCAGTGTGTGAGAAGTAAAGCTGATTTCATGAACAACACATTAAAAAAATCCAAACCCTTTTCTCTATCTCAGCTCCTCCAGAGTTCCTGCAGTGGCCGCAGTCTGTATCCAAACCACTCGGAAGCAGTGCAGTGTTTACCTGCCAGGCTCAGGGAGTACCAGAGCCTCACCTTATTTGGCTGAAAAATGGCAAGATCCTCACACCTGGTGATAATGTCAAACTCACCAACAACAACAGGTCTGCACTGACCTACCATTTACTCTCCACACCTACCAAAGTCAGGAGACTTTCTATGGAAAAATTAATAATAATTTCCTTGTTGACACTGTGAATGCGTTTTGCTTTGCAGCACTCTGGCTGTAACTCGGATCACTGCTGAGGATGAGGCCATATACCAGTGCATAGCAGAGAACAGCGCTGGCACCAACCAGGCTAGTGCGCGCCTGGCTGTGTCCCAATCCACCGACCTCCCAGAGGCTCCACAGGACCTTGCAGCCACACCACTCTCACCTACCTCACTACAGCTGCGCTGGAGCAAGCCTGATGCACATGTGACCAACAGCATCATTGGATATGTGCTGCATATCCGCATGCTTGGCGGTAAGAGAGAGAAAGAGAGAGGGATAAGGAATGTAACCTAGGGTGTTGCAGTTTAACTGTGATTTAGACCTGGGGTCAATATCCAAAGAAACTAAGGGAGTGGTAGCTTCTGGGCACTTACTGATGATGGCGATTTCTGTTTCAACTCCCTGAAAAACTGATATTATTTCACCCCCAGAGCCAGATAGCAAAGAGCTACAAGAGGCAGTGAGTAAGGACACTTTCCAGCATGACTTCAACAACCTGGAACCAGCAACCACCTACTCAATCTATGTTAAAGCCTACTCTCCACTGGGAGCTAGCCAGCAATCTAATACTGTTATTGCCACAACACTAGGAGGCGGTAAGTCATCAGACATCCACATTCTATAACAATGCCCTAAAAATTAAAGGCAGTCTCACATAAAACGAAGACTTAATAATATTTGTGAAGTTATGTAATATTTAGTAGGAAAGCAGTGCATTCCTCAGCTTCATCGATTTGACAGAATTCACAATTTTATATTCTTTTTGTGTTTTCATTATTAAGCTTCTCTTACTACATTGCCCAACATGTGTTGGGTATACTGTCATGCAGCGATAAAGGAATCCCGTCTGCTAGCATAGTCACTGATGCAAATGCTAATAAATACAGATGTGATATTTGACTACATAGCTATGTATAGCCCACCCTCAAGTATCTGCCCCAAAATGTATGTAGTTTTTCAAAAGTTTCAAATCATCAAAATCCGCTGTCTTGAACTTTAAACCATAAAAAAAATCAAGCTCTAGAGGCTATCATGCCACCACTGTAGGAGGCAAGTAGGCATGCATACAACACTTGTAGTGATGGTTAAATTTTGTCCAAAGTGTCCCTTCAGTTTAAGACGACGTGTGTCATGAAGGAGGTTACAATGCTTAATGTTAGCTTTAATATTAGCAACATTTATGTCAAGTCCTTCTCTAACTTTCTTCTCTGTTTCCTCTCTAGTTCCCACCATGCCCAGTTTCTTCACTAAAGTGCTGAACAGCACAGCGATGCAGGTGTATTGGGAGCTGCCAAGTAAACCGGGGAAGGTGGAGGGCTTTAAGCTGTCTTACCGCATGGTACCTCAGGAGCAGTTCAGACCAGAGGAGCGCTTTCCCGGCCACATCAACACACACACCATCTCACACCTCGGTTCGGCTTACACAGACACACACAGACCTACATACTCTGCTTCACACTTCAGCCTCAGATTCCCAAGCTTTATTTTTAAATAATTTAGAACAACTTTCAACAATGTGTACCATATAAGTAATATCATAATATAATCATTACTCTGCAGACAATTACATAGATGCATAGACACCCCAACTCAAAAGAGAGTAAACACAAAGAGAATATTGCTCAGATTCTAGTAATAATAATTTCTACACTGTTTCACAGAGCCTGCAGCAGTATATGAGATTCAACTGGTAGCGTTTAATGGAAATGGAGACAGCATCAGCAATAAGCGCCTTGTTTCACTGGCTGAAAGTGGAACAGACAGCAGAAACAATGCTGGTGAGCTACAAACACAGTTCATTTTCACTTTTTTTTAAAAATAGCTACTATGGGTTTTTAAGTGTTTTATATAACATAAACCATGTTTACTGTGTATAGCTTTTGTCTCTATGTAGTGAGATATGTTCACCACTAGGTGGAGACAAAGTTATACAGTTTTCCTTCTTTTGCCCCATGCATTTCCCTATACGTATGTGATCTGGTTATGGGCACTTCAGAATGTAAGCTTTTTTCAAACAAAAAAAACTGTAGCTAACCTATCTGCTCAGAATAACATCACTGCACTTTCTATGTAAGTGAGCTTGTTAGCTGTAGTTGGACCGGTGCAGCTACAGGTGGCTTGTTTCTCCTATGACAATGATCTGGAAACGAAGACATAGATGAGTGCACAGTGGGTTGTTACCTTTTAGATGTGTGGAGAGTGTTTTTAAGTCCTACAGCTGCTCTCAGTCAGAATGAAAATTTTTGCAGTGTATGGTTCTTTAAAGAAACTTTTTTTGTAAATTTCAGTGTGAAGAAAATGAACATTTTTTTTCAGAACAGTACAAATAACCATGGCAAGAATCTTCTAGAACATGTAGTCCTTTTTTAATGAATGTAGTTAGAACCAACAGTGTAGGAGTGATTTGGAAACTGGGGATGGCACTTTAATGTTAGGGTGAAATTTATATTGTGCTTTAATCAGAACAGCAGTTTAACAACAGAAACATGGATTAATAGTGAAATTAGTTAATTTAAATTGCCTCATAAAATATTATATGTAAAAGGTAACATTGTGTTTTCTGACTTGTGATTGGGCAATCACTGCCTGTAGGAACACTCTAACCTGTTAACATGAGCACTGAGATGAAAAACAAGGCATAGTATGTGTGGAACAGCCCTTACTTGCACTCATCCTGTTCTTCTTGAAGACAAATGAAATATATTTTGTATGTTTCATATTTATTTCCCTGCAGCGTTCATCCTGGGATGGTGGCATGAAGCAGTTTCATTGTTTACCCCAGGAAAAATTCTTATTATAGACCATTATTCGTTCAATATGTCCTATTTTTACACATTTAATACAAATACTGCCTTTGATCTATTGTGTAAACAAGAATCAAGCCAATAAAACTGGGAAGGGGTACATTTTTTAAATGAACAGTGGTTCATATTTCAAGGGTTGGAACAAAAACAGTCCCAGAGTGCCTGCTGTGAGAAGTTTGATACAAACCAAACTGTCTTCAGTCTAGGTGTGTGCTGATTGTCATGTGAAATATGTATATGTCTGTGTCAATGTGTATATATATGTGTATGAACAGAAGGCCATAGCGTGTGTAACTGCAGGCAGAATGGAGAAGGCTCCATGACCAGCATAGTGGTTGGCATCCACATTGGAATGGCCGGCATCATCTTCTGTGTGCTCTTACTCATGTTTGCATACCGTCGCAGGTGAGCCTCTATTTACAGAAATACCTGCCCATTCTGACCTGCAGTTTTGGTGTATGTTTCCATTGCTGCTGATCTGAGACTTCTCTGTTTTACGTTTCTCTGACTAATGCACGGTTCTGAGAGAGTCTGATAGTTTTCCAGAGGCTTTTTATAGATAAGTCAATACTATATGTGGTTTTGGTGTCAGACTACACTGATGCATTTGTTCTTTGTATGTGTTTGTGTATGTGTGTAGTTTGTTCTGCAGAAAGGGTACTCAGGTTGACTGGAGTGTGTCACAGAGAGGAGCAGGGCCTCTGGGAGAGATAGTGCCTAAAGAAGGAGTTATCCGCATCTCTGAGGCTGTAGAGCTAATGCCACAGGTAAGGAAACTAATGTACAAACCTGTCTAAATAAAACCATGCATTGTGTTGCTGTTATGTCACCCTAACAATAAGCATTTTAAATTGTGGTTCTGACATTAACCCTTGTGCTATGTATGTTTTCAGTCTCAGGAAAGGGCAGCAGAGCACCAGAATGCAGGGCCACACTGCCACGTCCTTATTGAGCAGCAGCTGAGCAGCCCACCAGACAGTACAACGGGCACAAACACTGGCACAGGCTAAATACCTACACTCTCATTACCCCCTCTATATTTACCCCTCCCACTATAAAAGCAGTTCGTAGCCCCTCCATCTCACTTTACTCACCAAAGCCTTACTCCAGCCTGCCACTGCCTCTGAAGATTAACAGTCTGCCTCAAATGCATGCATTGTAGGGATAGTCTTATCCAGTTGGATTTTTTTTTTACTGTCTGTACCTCTCACTGAAAGTTCAAAAGAGACTCTTCTAGTACTCTGGCTAATGAATGTAAAGATATCAAGCATTTTAACTTAATTTTAAAGACTTTGCTGCCTTCAGCCCACTTCTGGTCATAGTCCTGGTCTTTGACCACATTCATATAGCATCTAATGTGACAGTTATAGAACCTTTTCATAAAACACATTAGAAGGTTAAAGCTGCATTTTCATGATTTCAGACACCCTTTGATTTATATGATTTATATGAGTTTTCCATTTCCATATATATATATATATATATATATATATATATATATATAGATAGATAGATAGATAGATAGATAGATAGATATATAGGACCAAATTAGATGCACCAGTAGAAGACTGTGTTTGTCAGATTAAACCAAAAACTCAGAGGCCTTCGCATGAGGGAACAGATGGTGTAGATTCTTATGAATGGATAGTGTGACTGTCATAGTGAAGTAGTCAGTTTGTTAAATTTGGTCATTGAAAGTGAGTGAGACACCCTTTTTTTATTTTCTATAGCCTTATGAATGTAAGACAGTGTGATAGTAGTACTGTGTTAGCTTGCAGACAGAGTGAGATGGAGTGGCTAGCTCTGCAACCTCCTGTCCATTTTCTCCCCCGACCCCCATTCTTGCCCTCTCTCCCTGCACCAAAACCCATTATCTCCAAAGATAGCTACCTCAGCCTGACAGGACGTCAGAGCTACCCAGGTAAACCATTCGCTTGCCTTGCTGCTGGTTAAGCATACCTACCTCAACCAAAAGCCCCAGGCCTGTTATTGCCCATCTTTTTTAGTCTTTCTGGCAGTGCCAGTGTCCTGCGCCATCCTGCCAATGTCTGTGAAATGCTCATGCTATTGCCTTTGCCAAAAGGAGCCTTCGTCTGCTGACTTCCACTGTGCTTCTGTCTCTCAGACACTCCTACTGTAAACTCAACAAACAAATTTACCTACAAACTGAAGCTTTTCTTCTCCACAAGGAACTGGAGCTTCTCCCTCTGAACCTCGGTGTTGCTCCCCTCACTTGGGTTTGATTAGATGTGTTGTTGCCGGAGCTTCTGGCTCTCACATGTAAAAGTTCTCACATCTCCAGACACAGGAAGTATGAGAGAGTCTTCACTAATGATCTCCAGCCTTCGTATCAATGTTAGTGAAGCTCCCTCTGGAGAGGAGACCAGTGGAGAATGATCAAATAAGAGTTCCAACAGTTCTGCACATTCATCTTTTAAAAATGCATTTAGACAAAGCCTAAAGAATAACCCTCGTGGGAAAGAATGGACTAACAGAGCACCGTTTTCTCAGCCTGCTGTGGCTGAACAAGGTGTTCTAAGCACTTTCCTATCAACACGACACACAGTAGGAAGTGTATCTGGAGACAGGTGGTTGTCATGGAGTTCTTCTGTCGCTTTGAAGTATTTACTAACCATTTTCCTTTTTTTTTTTTGGTGACTCATTTTGCTTGAAAGATGGAATAGAACTTTCACAAAGTTAGCCACAAAACTAGTCTCCTCTGTTTTTAACCTCTCCAAATAGCGTAATAGGTGAAAGCCAAGTTGAGTGATGTCCAAAGATGCCAAATTGTCATGGTTTTCGTCCCTTCCTTTAAACTCTTTCAGAACATATTTGTTTTTTTCTTTCAGTGGTTAAATTAGCTGTACTCTTCATGTTTCCAGGGCAGCCATGATATTAAAATAACCAAACTCCAGAGGTTAGGCTTCCCATTAACCAAAGCAAAAAACACAAAACCCTCACATTTAGTACAAACTTTTAAGTCTTTTTATGGTTACCTTTAAGACATGAATATTTGTTTCTAGAATTATAACATGTAACATTTAAAATAATAACTCGTGAATATTGGATATATTTTCATATGTTGAAACCAGAAAATAGTAACTGCTTTTCTCTTTTTAATGGTGGAGTTGAAGTTGCCAAATAATTGTCTTATGATTAATATTGAAATGTGACCAAATACCTCATATGTACTTTACCTTTCATATGGATTCTTCTCTTTGACTAAAGCACATAAGTGTGACCAGTGCTTTTTTTTCATATTTTGTTTATTCAAGCTTTTCTTTGTGATGGTATATCTATGAATTTGCTGACATTGTTGACAGTTTACAACCTTGAATTCAGTGGAGCAAATTGAAAATTAAGAATTGAAAAATTGTGAAGAAGTTTATTTTACTTTCATATAGAGTAAAAATGCGTAAGTACATAGTAACACTCCCAGAGGTGCTGTAACTACTGTGCGCATTGTATTGAAGGGCTGTGAATGAACCGTCACTGATTTTAAGATTTTACATGGAAAAGCTGTTTTTAGTATTAGGGCTCACTGTTTTATATCTATGTTGACAGCATGTTGCTGATTGAAAGCAACAAGTATGATACCAAAAGATAAAATATATAAAAAAAACAGTAAAAGATTGAGATCCAGAGTCCAGAAAAAAGTGAAATAAGGGGATTTTTTGGCTGTTCTTTTGTAGAGCTTTTTATGTTGTAGTTTCCCACCCACCATTTGTTTTCTTCTGTTTAGATGGGAAATATGGCCAAAATTGTCGTATTGTTAAGTTCATTTTTTAAAAATGTTATCCTGTTATTAATAATAATAATAATAATGTAATTTGATTTCTTATTCCTGTCAATATTATTTTCCATTTTTTCTCTCTTTCTCAGTAGAATGAAAGAAGAATGTTGGTTAGAAATGTGAGAATTTGAAACAGAATAGTATGTTGATGGCAAAAAGTTGGGCATAAGGTTCACCACTGTAATATTACTGTCTCTGTTAGACGTTTCATTCCTTTAAGCTCTCCATTCTCAGATTATAGAAGATATTTATTCACAATGCCTGAAGCAGGTCATCATACAGACCATAAATGGCCATATTTTAATAAGCAACACTGAGGCTAGTTTAATTTAAATTGAACTTTTCAAAAAAAGTTTGACTTCAGGATTACAACACAGAGTACCTCACTCTAACTTTACTTGTATTTAACTTGTCAGTACTTCTCCATTTGCTGCTACTGAAAGTGTCACATAACTAAGAACGTCCCTAGAATATGCTTCATGTGCTGCTGACTGCCCAACATATCTATTGTTTAGTATAAATGATAGAGAAGTAGTGAATGACTGAATGCTTGTACCAATGAGAACACAATGCTTTAATGTTTGTATTTCATGTTTCTTTCAAAGTGTAACTGTATCATTCAGAACCAAACCTCCAGTAGCTTTAAACTGCTGTTCAGCTGGCACACCATGTTCTGAGGAATGATTTTGGCAAAGGAACACATCACAGTGACCTAGAACCCCTGCATTTTAAAGGGAACGAGAACAAAAGAGAACAAAACAAAATGCAAAGACAGCCTGTCAGAATTGGCTTTGGGATAATTTTGAGGGGAAAAAAATCCAGTAAGAATTGGCTCTGAATTTCTGAATTTTATACACACACACACACACACACACACACACACACACACACACACACACACACACACACACACATATATATATATATATATATATATATATATATATATATAGGTATGTATATGCAAACGTTTGGGCAACCTGGTCAAATGTTATGTTTATATCCTCTACAGAGAACACTTGCATACTTACTGTTTCTTTGCTGAATTTAACTTATTAGGGAAAAAATAATAAAACAAATATAGCCTGTGCAAAATTAATGGCACATGTTATATCATATGGTTTTTTAATATGTTGAACTTAGTAAAATTAGAATTTGTGCACTAAAATTTGCCCAAAGAATATGGCATATGTATATATTTATTCCCAGTAGAGGATGTATTGACTTATAATTACTTCGAAAGTCAACAAAATGTGTAATTTGACTAGGGTCGTTCAAACCTTTGCATATGACTATGTATTTCAAAGAGTTTGCAAACAAAACCATCTACTCGATCCTGCAGGACTCTGGTTACAGTCAAGCGTGCCTCAGCTGAAATAAATATGATTCCTGTTCTGATTCTGTTTTTATTTGGTTATACTGATGCCTATGTACCAAATAAAAGAGTGCTAAGTAGACATCACTGTCTGAGTAATTATTCTAATCCGCAGTTTACATGATGGATGTGTCTTCACAATGTCATATGTACACACAGTTTGAAGAATATGTTTCTTGACTATAAATGCTGAAGAGAACAGATGTTTGGTTAGTCAGATGTGTAGTTGCTGTGTTTTTGTGCATGTGTTTGGTAATATGTCTTTGTAGTGGCTGTGAATGGTGAGTTGGCATTGAGCCCATAGCGCTCCTGCTGTCTGCTAGATGTGCTCAGTGGGCACTGTGCCAGCTCCAGCAGAGCCAAGGTGAGTGCAGCATCAGCGAGATGAACACTACAGGAAGCAGAGATGGCACTTTTCACACTTTCACCACACAGAAGCGCTGAATCAGCACCGAGAGAAAGAGGACGTCAGATATGCTTTATTTAAACCTGGAGTTCTTCTAAATATAGATATGTACATTCTCTTACACTGACAGATTGTTGTTTGTTTACTTTATTTAAGATTTCAGTAACCTTGTTTATAGAAACATCAAGCCTTATTTACCTATAGCTACACCTGTTAAATAAATCTGTTTGCATTAGCCCACATTACAGCTGAGGACATTTTTTGCTTCTCAAGAAAAGTTATCGTTTCTAAACTTGTTATGACAGTAGCACTATCTAGCTTGCTTTATTTATTTATTCAATTATTCATACAGTAAATGTAATCAAATACAAAAACAACAAAGAATGAGGTTACAGTTTTCTGATTGGCAGATGTATTATATCCAAAGTATCCAGACACCCCTTCTAATAAGTACACTGGTTTTATCATAGGCGTTCAATGATTCTGTTGTGCCGCTGGTAAGGCCTGCATAAGATAAGAGATAAGAGTCTGACAACCTCACTTTAAAGTAAAAAAGGATGCAATTAGATCATGTAGAAATAAAAGTGTCAGAAAAAGTCCTCTTGAGATATACTATAGGTCCAAAAGTATCCAGACACCTCTTCTAATTATTGAATTCTGCTACTTTTAAATGCAGGCATTTGATTGTGCACACAGCTTGTAAAGTCATATAATAAATCATTTAATGTTTACTTAAAAAAAAGAGCACTGCTAATAGATTAGGGTGCTCTAAGGTCACCATGCTCAATGACAAGCACTGGCTTGGGGGATATAAAGCCCCCCAGCATTGGGTTGTGGAGCAGCGGAACCGTGTCGGCATGCTGGAGCTCCATCCAATACATTTGCGATGAGTTGGAATGAAGTTTGTGAACCAGAACTGAGCAACCAACACCAGCAGCTGACCCCAGCAATGATCTCATGGTTGAGTGCAATCAAATCCTGACAGCAATGTTCCAACATCTAGTGTAAAGCCTTCCCAGAAGAGTAAAGGCTGTTATCGCACCAAAAGGGCAGACAAGCTCCCTATTAACACCTTCGCTTTAGCTCTGTTGTTGAAAGTAATTGAATCTATGCACGATTAATTGGTAACTGCTTAATTAGTAATCATATCTGTATATAAGCAAGTGATTGAAAGACATACTGCCTGTAATTTACAACCTAAATGGGTTACCAAAATCATGTTGACAAGCTCCTGAAACACTGGTCTTCTTAGCACACACCCACGGCATCAGCACTGGCTCACTACTATGGTCATTACCATATTGAATAAGATACTGAATTAGTGATGAGGACTGAAGGACAAAGACATAGAAGCTATTAAAGTGATGCACAGCACTGCCACCCTTCCCCACTGTGTTTAGAGAGAAAATGCAGTATTTTCTGCCCCACCTTGTCTTCCAGAGTTTGATTTGCTCTTACAGACACATGTAGGTCTCCACTATGACTGCAGTTACATGTAAGAGAGCAAACATACTCAATGACATGACTGAAACTACGGGTTGCCAGGAACACACAACACAGAAACTCTCTGTGTTGCTCTGGTGTAGTTCATTCTGCTTAACAAACATTTCTAAGCCACATTATTATTTAGCAGTGACAGTTTTAGAAAGTAATTGCCTTAAGGTTGCAGACACACTCTTATGAATAAAGGTTCCTAAATAGTTCATGGCTTAAATGAACTGGTTTGGTATGGAACCATTGCATTATGTAAGGACTGTTCAACCTTTAAAAAGGTTTCATGGTAACACTTTAAAGCAAAGGTACATGATCTGACAGTAATAAAGACATTTACTGAGGACTAATTAATCAATAATTCACTAATCAGCGACAATCAATGTCATATATCAACAACCATAGCATTACATTATTCAGCATTAAATAACACGTCTCAATATATGAAGAGGAATGTAATGAAGGTTGTCTTCAGCATTTGAATTGATCAGGAATTAATGTGTACAGCATGCTAGAATCTCTATCAGATTAATTCTGTTCATGCAAGTTATACCATTACTACTTTCACACACAGCAGTGTCACACTGTTGTCTACATAGATTGTGTGACAACACAAATGTGAAACAATATTGTAAAAATTACACATTTTCATGGTTTGCCCAGAGTCAGACCACCTGACAGGGTGAACTGGACGTTTCTGACCATGACTTAAAAATGAAATTTTTTCCCCCAAATTTGTAAAAGGGCTACTAACCTTGGCACTGCACCCTGAAGGTCACTTATGGTTTTCCTTATGATGCAATAGCCTGTCCTTTTTTTGCAAAAGCATGTCAAGATGAAGTCCTTTGTTTTTGGATTTATTAAGAATATTATTATTTAGAATTTTATATAACTAAATTACCAAAAGCAAAAAGCAAAACGTTTTATACAGATGCACTAATAATTGTTTCTCAAAAAAGAAGTAATGCTGAATAGTTTGACATATGTGATTCATTTATTCATTCCAGCGCTCATTGGGCAGAAGGCAAGAAACACTCTGGACAGGTTGCCAGTTCCCAACAGGCCGTTCTTGCTGTGAAATGACCCACTGCTGCCCCCTACATACCATGACCTCTGATCCCTCAGGGGGCACTGCATTTAAAACCAGCATGCTTCTGTGATGGATATTAACACATAGGTTTGGGAATACTTTGACAAGTAAACACAGTTCATTTCACACTTGAACTTATATGTTGACAATGTCAAAAAATGCTGATGACTTCTCTGGGCTAAAGCTCATCTGAAATCCTTCAAATGATTGTTTATGGAAACAATGGAGATTGGGCCTCATTAGTTATTCTTTAGAAGAGATTTCTTCCTAAAACCCACTTATGCAGTTTCTGACAGATTCTGACATTCACCAGTGTTAGGATTTATTCTTAGGAAAGAACAGAATCTACACAGATGCAAGAGCACAAAGATTTATAGACACGTTATGAATTTGATGTAGATGTTTTTTCAAAGGACTGTTCTCAAGAATACATTTAAGAAAAAACTTACTGGCAAAAAAATCTTTAAACAGAAGAAGAAAAGGACCATGCAGATTGTTACCAGCATAAAGTTTGAAAGCCAAGATATCATTATTGGGTTAAAAAAAACTTAACACATTGTTAAGAAAGCACATTGATTGTATGAAAAGCAATAAAAGGTGTGATGAATAAAAGAATATGTCCACATTGTTTCTAACTTATCTAATTTGAGAGTGCAGTAAACATCATTATTTCTAAATTGTTTCTATCTCATTAATGATCTCTTAAAGTTTTAGAGATAGAGACAAGATGCAGCTGTGTGGTCAGGGAAGCTGAATGACTCACATTCAGGATGCTGCGGTCCAGCAATGTCTGCATTCGAGCACAAAGGTAAAGAGGAGGAGAGTGTAGTGCCCTGATGGCGTCGCCGTGGTAACTCCTTACCCTGACGAACTGTCAGAAGCTCATCGCATGACCTCCTCTCCACTCCCATTCTGCAGGCACACAGCATATCTATTATTCAGGGTTCTAGAAATACTCCTGCCCCACCAGTTACCACCACAGAAAATGATATGCCTTCATGCATTCGTTTTCTGCTTTCTTCAGCACTTTCTGGACCCAGTTTACTATAATGAGACGGTCAGCCTGATTAACTGAAATCAAACCACTGTGATTAGAATTCACCACCATGTTGGCAATGATCTACTTCATTAAACCTTTGCAGTTATTCTCAGCCAGATATCCTCTGCATATGGAACCAAACCAGCATTTTAATTGGTTTAGGACAAGCTTGTTTAGCTGCCAAAAGAATATAAGTCCAATAAGAGCAACTAAGAGCAATCCTCACTGCTTTTATCACACCACACACATGCACACGCACAGTGAGCTCAGCTGCTGTGTTTGAAGATAATTAAGCTCGTTCCTGTTTTAGTGCAGGAGCCGCAGCTCTCTGAGTGACATTTCAGTACAAAGACCTGTTTAGGACATGAAGAATTATCCAACATTTTCAAAATCAATACTGTCTGGACAAAGACAACTGAAATTATGGCATTTCCATTTCATTCCCAATTCAGATGTGCCTTATCTCAATCATATTACTGCCTCTAAAATTATGCAAGGTAAAAACAAGCTGAACGTTTTATAAGTATGCTTATCCTGAAGACAACCTATTGATTTAAGTTGAAATGATAATTAGTAAAATGAACTGATCTGTTATCATGATGTTTTTGTGCTGGCCATCAACAGTAATTCACCCCAAAACTGTGAAGAGGTCTTTAAAATGATAAATAATATGAATTATTCTACCAAATCAGTTTAAACTGCAGTCCCACAGTAAAAAACTAATCAGAAAAACAATTAAGTATAAGGACCTTAAATATTTCCAAGGATTCTGTTATAATCTATTTAAATCCAAGGCATTAATAGAGTAATCTTAAGCTAAAAGGGTTACAGGGTACTTTCTATTGAGAAGTGGCCATTAATGGAAAGGGTAAAAGGGGGGTAACAAAGTATTCAGAGAAACAGATGGACTACAGTCTGTAATTTTAAAACTACAAAGTGCTGCTATATGGTAAGTGGAGCTTACACTATATTCCACTGTTTGCTGTTCATTATAATATATTGTACTGTATTGTGTGCACTTGGCAATATAGCTGACTTTGACTATCCACTGCATCTGCACCATGCTGGTGTTTACCGTAGACATTCATTTCACGGCAGTTTGTGGAATTCTCTAAATAAACATGAGCAAAAATTTGTGTTCTACAAAAAAAAAAGAAATGTTCACATAAACATTCACTGATGGAATTCAGCACCTGCCCACTGGCTTTTATTATAACTGAGTTTTAACTGAGTTCAATGTAGAGCGAGTAATGTCTTTTCCAGTGCAGATTGCTTTAGTGGCCAGGCTGCTGTAGTGCTGTTTCATAATCATGCCTTCCGCCTCTCCCTCTTCTATAGGAGCCTCATATTAGCTTCAAGTTAACTGCAGTTTCACCTTTAAGATGGTATGTAAGTGGGATGTGGTTTGACAGCAGCCATGCAAAGTCTGAAGCCCTGCTGAGTCCCAGAGGAACAGCCAGGTTTGGGAAAGCCACTTTAGAGGGCTCATCCTGACTTATTCACTCTTTGTGTTCCTCTCAGACTGAAACTATGGTGTTTACTGCAGAGAGCGGCTCCACTTGTCCTGACACTCTGAAGCTGTGTTGATCTCAGGAGATGAATAGCTGGCTGTTATGTAAATCTATAGTCTTCATACTTACTTCTTCATAGTTTACAATTGTCAAGCGTCACATGTAAGCCCTCACTTTGAACAGTCTGACATAAATAAAACATCATCAATCCACACATATTTTGTCCTATATGTCTTTTATGGTATGACTGACCAGTCAGTAAACAAACCTGGATCTGAAAAGAACATTCTAAGAGTGGAAAGTTGAAAAGACTTTTTAAAATCACAATATACAAAGCTGTAGAAATATCATAGGGCATTTAAGGATTTATTAACAATAGTGATATGAATTGGGGGTCGCAATGTCTACAACACAAATATAGGTCTTTTGTTCACTATCCCAAACAAACAGTGAACACATATCTTGTTCATTTATATATATAATGGTGAAATCAAATGTCTAAAGCTTTTCATCAAATCATAGGTAAAAAATGTCTCAGGTGCCATGTAGCATATTTGATATAATAGCTTTCTGTGAGGTAGCTTTCAGAGGTATTAAACACTATTGGACATCTGATTCCTATCATCACCACTGTGAACAATTCAGACTGAGTATGTTTCTCCAGAACAGAGCATTTCACATCAAACCACTGTGAATTCCTTAGGTTAAAGCCCCCCAGCTTTAGGCTATGAAGCAGTGAAAGTGCATTCTCTGGAGTGAAGGAGTGGCATTTGCGATCCAGAACTAATCATCCAACTAGGTCTGAGAGATAGGGAGATGTAATTGGAATTGTTGATGATGGACAAGTAGCCCAATGGCAATGTGGTGATTAATGCCATTTTGGGAAAAAAACTGACAGAGATTGGAGTAATTTACCATTAAACAGTTCAAAACTATGTTGGGAAACTGGGATAAACATGTTGCTTCAGTGTGATTTGATGCAATAAGACAACCAAGCCAAAGTGACTTGATATTACCCTAATGGAGCTAAGCTGGCTCTAACCTTAAGAGAGAAAGTTCTTCTGATCTCAGTGTACACCTGGTAAAACAGAATCTGAAAAATATTAATAATTATTATTATTTAATTAATATTAAATAATAATTGATCATATTAATCAACTAGAAATATTGCCCAAGTCTACACCCAACATCAGTATCTAACCTCACTAAAGCTTTTGTGGCTAAATGCAATTAAATCCTCACAGCAATATTCCAAAATGTAGTGCAGGGTGTCCAATCTTATCCACAGAGGGGATAAACTCACTGTTCACGCCTTTGATTTTAGAAGAATTATAAAGACTCTGTTAAAAAGTCTGGGTGGTCTGGCATTTATGTCTCCTTCACAAATGGAAAGTCTGCCATGTAAATAAAAAGATGTGGGTGTGCATGTGTGTAAGGGAGGGTTAGAGAAGCAGGACATGGAGGTCACTAACCCAGCTGTTGAGGTTTCTCAGGGCAAAGTAATGCAAAGCAGTGTCAAAGGCAGAACAGTGGGTTTACCCTTCATGCCTCAAAATAGAACCCCTAATCACAGAAGCATTCTTATCAGTGACATAGAATGACACCAGGAGAGATAAGCTATCAGTGTAGCATATCTAGCACTGCTCACCAAATCATTTGAGCAACACCTTCATATTGATTTGTTTAAGCAACTACACTGTCGTGGAGTGAAAGGCGCAGATACCAGATACTGCAGTAGTGCAAATGCGTTGTGCTTCTTTCATGACAGAGTGAGTGCTCAGATATGTTAACTTTTTTGGACTGTTCTGCCCAAGTAAGACAGTCTTAAAATGATCTGGTGCTCACTAATTCATTTGTTGTCAAAAGACAGTTTAATATTGAATTACCAGTAAAAAAATCTAACTCAATTCTCCTCTTGTCTCATAATTAATCAGCTAAACTGGTGTCTGAGGACTGCATCGGTATGACATTGTTTTCTATAAAAGTGGATGAAGATATGTTGCATAGATAAAGCCAGCAGTATAGTATGATGCGTACCAAACCATCTTTAAGTCTGAATTTTGTCTGTACATTTGTCCATTTGTATTGATAACAGTATGTCATACACTGTCAGAAAGCACATAAATACAGGGGTTTGGGGATTTGGAGAAACGTTCAATTGCACACAATATGTAACAATATGAACATTTCATGACATGGGTTGTGCTTCCCTGAGCTGATTAATCTGATGATCATGAGCACATCAGATTATATAAGAGTATTTGAAGAGAATTCAGTCACAACTTGGTGAAGGACCTAACTTCAGAGGATGCAAATTAACTATCTACAATTGTCATTGTACGTTCATCAGTACAATATTGATCAATGGCATCTGGTGAAAATTATTCTAATTGGTTCTAATATTCTAATTTGTGCCATATTCAGGCAGTTTCAGCAACCATCCCAATAGTATTTAATACAAACTGCAGGATGCCAGCTCTTTGTGAAAGTCAGTGATTATTTAATTGTTATTTTAAAAAATCAGCAAACCATTAGTTAACAGAAATTGTTATTAGTTGCAGTGCCAATGTGCTCAGACAGAGGCTACAGAATGCATTATCAGATTAGTAATTGAGTCTGGTTCAGAAACATGCACAGTAAAATCAGCAAAAAACACTAAAAACAAAATATTAGGAAATTCTGGAGCCAAATAATGGGACATATGGCTGCTTTGATCTAGCCAAGCCTTTCTGTTGTACCAGTTATGGGATTATGGGAAAAGCCTCGCACATCCGTTTTACCCTTTTTCGCTAGTCTGTTGTGTGATTTTTATGCCGGATTGTCACAATTGGCCCCTCCCAATCCTGTCCATGTGCGTTTGTTTTGTTTGTTACCTAGTCCAGCCCCTTGTTTTAGTGACGCCTGATTATTCTCACCTGTTTCCACCTGTGTCTTGTGAACCCTCATTAGCCCTCTTGTATATAAGCCCTGTGTTTTCATTAGTCTAGTGCTGGTCTTTGTGCTGATCTTTGTCTCTGTTGTTGTTGGTGTTATCTGCTGCATTGGTGTTTGCATTGTTGGTTGTGTTGGATGATCTGTTCTGTTGGATTCTGGTGTCTGTCATGTCTGCCCCCCGATCTATCCGTGTTGGCTCTTGGGCCCTGGACTGTTTCGACTATGACCCTGGATTTGCCCTTAAATCTCGCTTATCTCCGCATATGCATCCGTCTCCTCACTCCCCGTTACACAGATATATCTAGACCAAACTCTTTCGTGTGCAGTTTCTCCACCAAAATTTTCCTTTCAAATGGATTTTGGAGAAGAGATTTTATTGAATTTGGAGGCAGCTGAAATCCTGTATCTTGAGTCATCATTGTTAATAGAGGTGAGGTGTCCCAACTCCACCACTGACTGACTCTCTGCTTGGGGTAATAATTGAAGCACCCTTTAGGCATCAGATTCAAGGACGCTGACTGGCCGAACTTAAGTTGATACGTGCCTATCTTGTGTCAGCAATGGTCCAAAATTGGTTGTGCTACTGCTCTGACTGGGCGATATTTTACTCCAGAATAGAGAGGAAATGAAGAGGAAGTTAATTCCTATGTATTTTATATATTGTATTGTGACTGTGTCTTCTTTAACACACTCATACAAATAAATAGTTATTGGTTATTTTTAAAATAAATGTATTTTAAAAAGAAAAATGTACAGACATTTCCACCAGGAGGGCAGTGTCCTAGCGCCCTCTATTGGCCAGCTGCCACTGATGTTAATATCGCTCTTAAGACCTAAACAGTGTGCTGGGCCCTCTTTCTAAATTCATATTCAGATTCAGATTCCTTTATTGATCCCAAGGGGAAATTGCAATTGTTACAGTTGCAGCCATTTATGTAAAAATAATCACTTTACTAATAATTTAAGACAGTATAGAGAATTTACAGTATGTACACCAGATTTAAGTACTTAAGAATATAGTAAGGTGGCGGTGATTGTGATAGTAATATGAAACATCAGGTATAAAGCAGTTACAATTATTTAAATTATTTAAATTAAGTTAGTGTCCCTCTGAGTTATTGCACACACAATTGTTATTATTGCCCATATGAACAGTTTCGTATTGAGTTTTGTGAATCACACACTGAGGGAGGAGTTATAGAGTTATAGAGTAGGCAGTCTGTGGTGCATTTTGGTAGAGTGAGCCTTGAGCTGAATGAGCTCTTGTGTCTCATCAAACCTGTGTATTTGACATTAATATGTAAACACGTATGATGTGGTCCGAGAATGGAATGAAAAATCAGACAGCAGCTGCGCACACCCACCCTTCGGAGCCCTGCTGGTGAGATTCCATATAAATAAAAATAATGTGTGGCCAAACTGTAATAATGTGTGGGAACGACATGCTAATGTGTGGCCACAACTTAAGGTGTAGGAACTAGATAATTAAGCTATGGCTACGAATCAGTAAGGTGTGGGAATGAGATCATGCCTTACTAACTCATGGCCTGCAATAATGCGTATTATTGCAATTTTTAAATGATGTCACCCCCAGGACTTCATGCACACCATATATTAGCATGTTTTTTCTCCTGGCTCAATGATGCTACTTCTTTCAGTTTCACATAGAATGGCTTTGGCAGCTCAGTGTAGTTTGCTGCTGCTGTGTGATGATTTACACATGTAGTTTGCACAAAGTTTACTGGTGCACATTAGCTTCCATTACTAATGTAGCCTCATAGCTTTAGTGCTAAAGTAAAGAAGCACATTTTTTGCATTACAAGTATTGCATTACATCCAGAACACAGTTTATGTAAAACTTACAGCATGTCCTCTAAGCTCATGAAGGGTAGAAAGATTAACCTGCTTGTCTGTCTCTCCCACTTAGGCCTTGTTTATGAGCATGACAGGAAAACCGAGCCATCTGGCTTTGCTCATAATTAAGATCTGATTCTGTGGTTTCTCAGCATGATATTCAACTACAGAACAGCCAGGTTCTTCCTACTGTATGACCATAACTCAACTATATAAAAATATTTCATCTAGTTTTATGATTCAGAGTAATGGAAGGTTGTTCAGTGCTGTGTGTTTATTGATGTGCTGTATATGGAATGTTGACCCAGTAGACCATTTTTCTTCCACAGAGGCTTAAGATATCAGTGATTGTGTGTCTTGATGGCTCTAACCCACCACACTACTGTCTCATCATTTACTGTTGGAACAAAACCTCATATCTCCATTTTTGTTTTTTGTTTTTTTGAAAATGCCAGCTGTGTTAAAAAACCCTGTTACATCTCCTGTTCTAAATATACCATCACTGTTGAAACAAAACCTTGTCTCTGTAGTTGCACTGTTTTCCATATTTTTACCTGCCAGCTGCTGTTTACACAGCATTAATGTTTCATAATTAATGTACCAATACAAATAGCCTAAAATCACGTATTAAGAAGGTTTTTCAGATTCAGATTCAGATTCCTTTATTGGTCCCAGGGGGAAATTGCCTTATGTTGCAAAGTTACTAGATGTCTAGGCTATGACCTATATATAAATACAGTTGTATGCAGACATTTGAACGCCCCTGATCAAATTTTCACTGCAGAGAACACACTTAAAGGCTGTATTGTAACCAAAAAAAATGGTTTTAGCCTTTCAGTTGAAACAAAGGGCATTTTCAAAAAAGCACTTTGCAAAGGCAGGACCATTTTTGAGTAGTTCTCATTTTGTAGATTAACTCAGTTTTTCTCTTTTATCTTTAAAATGTACACACACACACACACACACACACGTATGCTGTAAATCATGTATTACTCTCATCAATGTGTTTCATGCAGAACAGTTAAAAAAAGTTTAGTCAGCTAGTTATATTATCTAAATGCAAGTACTAATTACATTAATAGTTTATTTTGAAGTGCCCCACACTCCCAGAAGACGTGAACATGCTTGTTTATAAGCCTGTATAAGGTCAACATATGTTGATCATTAAACAAAGGCCAGGAGAGCTATTTGTGATTTATGTGACCATAGTGTCCACTGACTTAGAATTACACTGCTGCAGCATGAATCTGAACATGCAGCAGGTTTGGAAATCTGGGATTTGTGTGTGAAATGCACCTTGGAAAGTATCTTCTTGTTCATGTCCATGTAAATTTATTGATTTGCCATCACAAAGAAAAGATAATACATAATTATAAATAATACATAGATACATTTAAATGATCCTAACACTGAACAGTTGTGAATCATGGCATGAAAATCGACTTTTGCAAAGACGAAGCAAACAAATGCAGCTTTCTAATCTCCAGTTTGGGTCAGCGAAACTACTGAAGGCCAAGTTCTGTCTCTCCAGACAGCCTCGGAGTCAACCTCCACCCAGTGGCACCTTCACTTTCCACAAAGTGTAGAAAAAATGCACCTCTATCTTTCCTTAATGACACACAAAACAGTCAAAGGCTTTCATCATTGACTAAATAGACCATAGTTCAAATCTCAAAAATGGCAATTGAGTTTCAAAGATCACAAATTTCACTTTTCACAATGCAAAATTTGCAAGGGAGTTTCATTTGCATACAGCGTGGTTCATAAATAGCGCTAGTTCATAAATACCTCAATAGTTTAGTTCCACAGTGATTCTGAATTATTCATTCTGAAAGAGCCTTATTAGCCTAAAGATCCCACAGCCAGAAATAGGACTCTGATTATGCACAGAATATATTTCATAGAAAAATCAAAACAATGTTAATTCTTCCACTTCTGTAAAGATGTTGAAATGGAGGAAGAGGTCAAGTGATAATACAGCACAGCAGATGCGCTCAGAAATGTCAGATTCTCTTCAAAACATAAACATCCTGACCATGCCATCCACAAACCCCATCAGCTCATGGACATGAGATGTTGCCATGGTAGCTGGCAAGACACTGGGGACCTTCTTATGGAGGCAGGGCTGTCCCGATGCATGTTCTGCAGTGTGTGCGAGTGCACAGGAGAGAGAGCCACAGTACTGCGGTAGTATCTCCGCATTACTCCTACAACCATATACTGAAAGAGGTCCACATATGTCAGCATATACATTACATACAGTCATATCAGTTGCATGTATTAGCTCAGTGTGTGATTAAATCTGGCCTCATGTAAAAGAGAAACATCCGATTGAGACCGTGAATGATTTGGATGAACTTATTCAGTGTTTTCCCCACTGGAATATATAGCTTACCACTAACTGTAAACAACACAGAGCTGGCATGAGTCTACATCTACATGTGTTGTTTGTATTATGTACAGCAGGTGATGTTGTTTATCTAATTTGCATGCTTCATTACCAAGTCTGGAGGCGTTCGCTGTAGAGAGCTGTACTGCAGATCGTCCTTCCCAGAAAAAAAGCAGAAGGTAAAGGGCTTTTCTAATGCGGGAGATTTCACTGCAGTCTGAGTCTGATGTTTGAATCCGCCCCTTCACTTTTATATGGAGATGATGTCATCCTCTCGGTGGTCACTTTAATTAAGTGATCATTTCTTATCTCATCCACACACATGCTTATTTGTCCACTGTTTTGTCTAAAGAATGACTCTGTGGACACAGCTTTCTCACACTAAATCATTTAGTTCTCAATCATAAATGCTTGTTAACTGTCACGATTGGCCCCTCCCAATCCTGTCCATGTGCTTTGTGTTTTGAACTTCCACATACTTTTGTGTTTTTCCATCCAAGTCCTGCCCCCTTGTTTTCTGACTCCGCACCTGATTGCTGTGTTTCAACCTGTGTCCTGTTATCCCTTGTTAGCCCTCGTGTATATAAGCCCCGTGTTTGCCCTGGTCTGTGTTGGTCATTGTTTGATGTATGTGCTGTTTGTATTGTTTGAAGTGTTTTAGTCTTGTTTGAGGTTCTGTGTTCATTATTGTCTGTCCCACGATCTCTCCATGTTGGCTATATGAACCTGGACTTTTTCAACTATGACCCTGGATTTGCCCAAAATAAATCTTGCTTTACTCAGCACATGTGTCCACATCATCGCTCCACGTTACATTAACCCTTTTAAGCTTTGATAACAGGAGTGAGAAGCAGACCACAGAGAAACGTCTGGTGGACGGTGTTTGCACATTCAAATAGAACATTAATTATAATGAACAGAAAGTGCAGTAATGGACAGGATGTCAGAAACAGTGCTACTAAATTACACCAGCAACTTTGTGAATTCCACTTTTCACATCATTTATTTTATTACTACTGGTTACTAATTGATGTGCCAGGCATAGTGTCTATCAATTGACAGTATTAATGTAACTGTAAATGTGCCAGAGTTGGCACAAATTGCTAATTTTCACCTGCTTTCCCTTTAGAGACATAAAAGATGCCCTCTATTAAAACCTCTACTGACTGTCACACAGACGTATCAATTCATCCAGAAACCAAACTCATAGTGCTCCACAGTTTTTCAGGCTATTCTCTATCTGCTGCATCTGGAACCTGTGGTCGATTACCACTGACAATTATTTTGACGTGTTTCCCTGTACCTAGTTAAAGAAGCAAATTACTGTTGACTTGAAATACACTTGTAATAGGATTCAGTGGGCAGACTCTGAAACTTCTGGCCATTGGCTTCTACTAGAAGTGCATTTTGAGCGAATCTGTTTTCTATTCTTTTCTAAGTACAGGAGAATTATTGGTCATGATAATCTATTGTATACTACAGATGTTGCCGACAGAAATTAGTTGATTGGTACATGATATGTATTAATTTAGAGAAACTTACTGAGTCAGAATTGTTCACAGTGGTGAGAGAAACCAGTATCTGAAGTGTCTAATGCCTCTAAAAGCTATATCACAAAAAGTTATTACATTAAATGAATGAATGAATGAATGAATGAATGTCAATAATCTTATCTAATGGCCAAGACATGCTTTATGACAGCTTTGACATATGATTTTTGCCTAAAACTTAATCTCATCACAATGTGCTTTTCTGAGCATATCATGAATGTCACCAGTACTTAAAGAACAAAGGTCAACTGCATTTTCTTATGACAAAGAGAGAATAATCAAGCCTTTTGAAGTGGAATTAGTGTAGCACAGTAGGTGTAATGTTAAATAAAAATAATTGGTGCTCTAAAACAAATTAAAAACAAAAGTTTTTCATTGTATTTTTAAAGGGGAATTCCACACATTTTTCTGTATTTTTCAATTATTTTTGTCATTGCAATTTGTCATTCAGAGTGGTTTGATGTAAAATGGTCCATTGTAGAGAGTTACAGATTAGATTTCTTTACAGTGGTGGTGATAGGAATCAGGGGTCACCATGTTTACAACATAAATATAGACATTTTATTTGCTAACCAAAACCACCAGTGGAAATAGTGGGGGGAAAAAATGTTTTCCTTAGGGACTACTTTGCAAAATACCGCTCTGTTTGTAACCCCCCCTACCATTAATGAATAAAAATAAACAGATTAACAACATTTTAGGCCAAAACCTTGTCACCAAACAATGCATCAGACATTAGGCAGCTTATTCATACCAGATGATGTAGTACCTATCAGCACCACTGTGAACAATTCCAAAGTTTTTCCAGAATGGAGCATTACAGAGGAAAGCACACTGAAAGGATTTACTTATATCTTAAAAATTTAATTATGTGATGGCATCATTCACCTTTAAATGTAGCACAATTTCTCTCTGTCATTTAATTATATGGAAATTTTGAAAACTGATAGGAATTTCAAGCATCCATGCAAAAGTTTATAGGAGCAAGGAATGAAACACTGGACTGCTGACAGGTCAGTGAACATTAAAGGTTTATTAATCTAGTACAAGTCAATCCCCACAAAACCATAAATAGCTAAACTTGAGAATGGGCTACACTACATGTGTCCAATTCTTCTGTCTCAGACTGGACAGACGCTACAGTCCGCTCTGTTGAATAACATGTGCTTGGTGCTGTTGGGCAGTGTGCAGGCCAGCTGATAAGGCAGACAGTAAAACTCAGAGCATTTGAAAGGTCTGCAGCACTGGGCTTGAAGTTGATTAGACTGTTGTGCTAACACATTTCACCCACCTGACACTCTGCTCACTAAAAGGCAGCAACAATTTTACTGATGCAAGTTTTCAGTTTCTCTTGAAGCTTTTACAAGGTGATTTATGCTGCTTTATTTTAGGGTCAGTTTTTGGCTGAGAAAATCATTTTCAGTCCAGAACTTTGCAATGCCTGTGTCTGTGAGAGCATCCCCATGAGGTATGAATATTAATGATTAGTGCTGATCAAAATTCAGCTGCCCCCTTTACAGATCACTATGTTTGCACATTCATTGGGATTAACATTCAGAGTTGTTTCTGCTTCTGCAGGAGAAGAACACAACACAACTGTACTCTTGGCACACTCTTACAGAACACAATCTACAACATTCAAAAAGTGCAGGGACGTACAGTAAAGGCAGGGTGTGAGAAAGTGTTATTGAATTACACTGGTCACAGTATGCGGGCTGCATATACACATATATCTACATTGATCCAGAAGCCAGGCATACTGAACTCGTGGTGCACATAATACGCGAACTAGTGGTTCTTTGAAGACCATGCAGTTAATCTAGACTTGCACAAAATATCTGGTTTCATTCCGTGCTAAGCTATTTTCAATGCCGCGCTGTATGAAATCAGATTCTTTCCAAATTGTCAAATGTGCTAATGCCCATAGCCTGTAGGCAGAGTGCAGCACTGGCTTTAAACACCCTTGATCCCTGTTAATCAGTCACTGTGGACTCTGTGCACACTGCGCAAGGTTATTAAACTGCAGAGACTGTGGCTGCTCATCTGAGCACACTGGAATCACTCCTGCGGGTCAGGCAAGTGAGCAGTGACCTTCAGGTTTGAAAACATGAATGGAGGCTCAATTGATTCATGCAGTAAAGACCACTCTGCAAGAGCAAGGTATTCCTAAAGATCTGTTGCTGTGAATGCAACACTAATTTATCAAATAACAGCATTACAGTGTTTAAAGGGTGGTCACTACATCTCTGAAAAGACGTGTGACCTCAATCGTTAGAAACATGTGCACTGCTTCCTTCCCATGGACCCTCAGTGCACTTCACCATCAGGTTCTGTGTTTGCACTTCTGCTTGATACTATGTATAATGCTTCAGGAGACAACCCTGTCCATATTTATCTCTTTACCCCTCTGCCCCTTTAACACTGGGTGGGTCAGACTCCTGCTCTCCGCTGTGAGGTCCCTGCTGGGCGGACAGTCGTTCCACAGAGCGAGGTGAGTCTCCTGACTTGCGGCAGCCCCAATAGCGTGCCAGATCAGCACGGAAGGAGGGCGTATATAGGCCGTAAATGACCGGGTCACAGCAGGTGTTCAGGTTGCCAAAAATAAAGAGCAGGTGGTGGACGTACTCGGGAGTGACCTTCAGCATCTCTGGTTGAAACCAGTACCAGATGCCCAACAGGTAATATGGGGTCCAGCACACTATAAATGACATGACGATGATGATGGTCATCTTCAGCGTCTTCATACGTGCTTTGGGGATCATATCAGTTCGGCTGCGCCGGAGACACGACTCTCCGGCTGCACAGAGGACACAGAAAACCCCACTCTAGATCACAAACTTTTCGAGGTAACATGAACAGCAACAGCTTCTTATTACTTATGGGCTGGCTAAACAGCTGCAGGCTCAAATGGCTGTCATAAACTATATGTCTAAAAGAATCCTGGGTCATCAAGAAAGTTACTTGAAAATAATTAGCTGCATGGTATGCTGAGACCTAATGAATGAATGCTATCCACTGTGTTCAAGAAGCAGCAGATAAGGTGTGCTGTGGCTACCTTTATTTTTGTGCTCCTGTCGGTTGATCTCGATGAGGATGTGAGTGTAACAGAAGCTCATGGCCAACAGCGGGATGACGTACAGAGTAACAAAGTGGAACATGTTGTAGACGGTCTCCTGCCATCTTTCATGGAAACTGCCATGGGTCACACACTGAGTGAAGTCGAAGTGGTCTGCTTTGATTGTTCTGAAGATAAACAGCTGCAGGAGGGTAAGAGAGAAAACTCTGAAAAGTGCTGAAAGTTCTAATTGCACAGCTTCAGAAGTAATTATGAAAATTAAAACTTTATGTATAGCAGTAAAGTATTAACAAATGGCAAGCTTTTTGCAAAATACAATTATAGATATTCATTAAAAAAAGCTGAGAATGTGATTGAATGTGGAGAGCCATCCTGTGTGTGGGTGTTGTTTTAAACCTCTCCATTTGTCTTCTTTGCATTCGCAAATTTAATTAATAGCCAGGACTTTTAATGCTGCTGGCACGCTGCCTCATAAGCTTTCACTCACTCCTACTCATTCCATCTGATTCTGTCTATAGTGCCTTAGACAACTGCTCAGCTCCAGACACGTTTTTTTCACATAAATGACTGTCACAATCAAAGATTTTGATCACTCTGACACTTTCTCACTTCAGACCCAAAACAATAATTAAAAAAAACATTAAAAGAAAAATACAGTAATGTCAAATATTCATATTCTTCCCCATTGTATTTGGTTGAACTCTCACAGCTACTGCAGACAGTAATCTTTCAGTGTAAATGAATTAAGGTTGTTGATGTGATGTTAGCATTGTTTATCGCTCTGTGAAATTGCTAAAGCGTAGCTTGCTTACATTGGGACAGACAGTGGACAGCATCTTTAAGGTCTCTACAGATGCTTGATACAACACAAATTTTAAGACACTCCTCTGGCAGTGTGTGTCACTGTTATGCAAAAAGACAAGCTTCCTCCTCAGTTTGAGCTTTTAGGGAGAAAGCATCGTTTTTTTATCCACGAGTACTCTGTACTGTACGTCATTCACCTTCCCATCCATCCTGACCAGACTGCGCATCCCTCCTGCTCAAAAACATGCCCATAATCATCTTGATGTGTGGAACACTAGATTTAAACCATCATATTTTACAGTGGGGATGGTGAAACTTGTCTTATGTGGAGTCATAAATGTATGCCAAACATTTCACTTATTAAGCAGGTAATTAAAATACAACCCCAATTCCAATGAAATAGGAACGTTGTGTAAAACATAAATAAAAACAGAATACGATGATTTGCAAATCCTTTTCAACCTACATTCAATTGAATACGCTGCAAAGACAAGATATTTAATGTTAATGTTAATGTTCAAACGGATAAACTTTATTGTTTTTTGCAAATATTCACTCATTTTGAATTTGATGCCTGCAACACGCTCCAAAGAAGTTGGGACAGGGGCATGTTTACCACTGTGTTACTTCAACTTTCCTTTTAACAACACACAATAAGCGTTTGGGAACTGAGGACACTAATTATTGAAGCTTTGTAGGTGGAATTATTTCCCATTCTTGCTTGATGTACAACTTCCATTGCTGAACAGTCCGGGGTCTCCGTTGTATTTTGCGCTTCATAATGCACCACACATTTTCAATGGGAGACAGGTCTGGACTGCAGGCAGACCAGTCTAGTACCCGCACTCTTTTACTATGAAGCCACGCTGTTGTAACACGTGCATAATGTGGCTTGGCATTGTCTTGCTGAAATAAGCAGGGACATCCCTGAAAAAGACGTTGCTTGGATGGCAGCATATGTTGCTCTAAAACCTGGATGTACCTTTCAGCATTAACGGTGCCTTCACAGATATGCAACTTACCCATGCCATGGGCACTAACACACCCCCATACCATCAGAGATGCTGACTTTTGAACTTTGCGCTAATAACAATCCAGACAGTCCTTTTCCTCTTTGGCCCAGAGGACATGACGTCCATGATTTCCAAAATCAATTTGAAATGTGGACTCGTCAGACCACAGGACACGTTTCCACTTTGCGTCAGTCCATCTCAGATGAGCTCGGCCCAGAGAAGCCGGCGGTGTTTCTGGGTGTTGTTGATATATGGCTTTCGCTTTGCATGGCAGAGTTTTAACTTGCACTTGTAGATGGAGCGACGAACTGTGTTCACTGACAGTGGTTTTCTGAAGTGTTCCTGAGCCCATGTGGTAATATCCGTTACAGAATGATGCCGGTTTTTAATGCAGTGCCGCCTGAGGGATCGAAGGTCACGGGCATCCAACCGTTCGGTTTCTGCCTTGCCGCTTACTTCCAGAGATTTCTCCAGATTCTCTGAATCTTTTGATGATATTATGGACTGTAGATGATGAAATCCCTAAATTCCTTGCAATTGCACATTGAGAAACGTTGTTCTTAAACTGTTGGACTATTTGCTCATGCAGTTGTTCACAAAGTGGTGAACCTCGCCCCATCCTTGCTTGTGAACGACTGAGCCTTTCAGGGATGCTCCCTTTATACCCAATCATGACACTCACCTGTTTCCAATTAACCTGTTCACCTGTGGAATGTTCCAAACAGGTGTTTTTTGAGCATTCTTCAACTTTCCCAGTCTTTTGTTGCCCCTGTCCCAACTTCTTTGGAACGTGTTGCAGACATCAAATTCAAAATGAGTGAATATTTGCAAAAAACAATAAAGTTTATCCGTTTGAACACTAAATATCTTGTCTTTGTAGTGTATTCAATTGAATACAGGTTGAAAAGGATTTGCAAATCATCGTATTCTGATTTTATTTGTTTTACACAACGCACCAACTTCATTTGAATTGGGGTTGTAAATCTGAAGACATATTCTTTGAGACACATCATCAGTCTTGTGAGAGCAACAAAAGCTCTACTTTCTGATTGGTGCTGTAAGACCTGGCAGCGAGTATTTTTTGTTTATTTGTTGAGCTTGAGTTGTGCCTGTCTTAATTTAATAGCTAGGTAGAAAGATAACTAATAACTTTAGGCTTGTAATTTAATTGTTGCATACAATGCACAAAAGACAGGTGCCTCTCTATATATAATATACATTTTTCAGTATTTTGTATATCCACCCTTTCCCTCTGTTACAGCTTCTATTTGTGTTGGAAGACTTACTTTCAGTTTTTCATAGAAGTCTGCAAGGATATTTTTTCACACTCTCAGTTTCAGTCTAGAGGTTAGTTGTGTTTTCTGCATCTCATGATCCAACTAATCCCAAACACATTCAGCAATGCTGAGGTCTGGACTGGGTAGCCAGTTCATTATTCTGTGAACATCAGCAGCTTTTAGTTTTCGGTCTATTTCTATTTCTCAGTAACTTGATGGTTACATATCCTTTTAGATCTATAGTACCAAGTTGTCTTCTGTCACGACTGGCCCCTCCAAGTCCTGTCCATGTGCTCATGTTATGTTTCAGTCTTCCATGTGCATCTGTTTACATGTCCTGTGCTTCTTTGTTTGGGTTCCTTCCTAGATCGGCCCCTATGTTTTCTGACTCCGCCCCGATTGTTCCCACCTGTTTTCCACCTGTGTTCTGTTATCCCTCGTTAT
Organism: Pygocentrus nattereri; assembly: GCF_015220715.1. Taxonomy (NCBI): domain Eukaryota; kingdom Metazoa; phylum Chordata; class Actinopteri; order Characiformes; family Serrasalmidae; genus Pygocentrus; species Pygocentrus nattereri. The sequence continues at coordinate 15,807,811 of NC_051213.1, forward strand.
CCCTGTTTGTATTTAAGCCCTGTGTTTTCCTGAGTTTCTTGTTGGTCTTTTGTTTGATATGATTCATGTTTGATGTTTGAATTGTTTGTAAGCCTGTTCTGACGTGCGGTTTGTATAGTTTGGATTTGTTTGTATTTCATCATGTCTGTCCCTCAATCTATCCGTGCTGGCTATATGAACCTGGACTGTCATGACCACGGCCCTGGATTTGCCCTTAATAAAAGTCACTTATCTCAGCGTATGCGTCAGCCTACTCGCTCCCCACCGTCACACTTCTCACAGTTGAAGGATGGAGAAAAATATCTGTTAAAAGATTTAAAATCTCCAAAATAAAAGCTAAGTATTGGCTATCTAATGGTGATGGTTATTAGACATCCAATTTTCTATATATCTTATTTTATACATATTAACTGTTTTGGAAATGCTTATTTTTCATTTATTTTCCTTTGACTTTCTCTTCCTTAGGTAAGTGAATTATCTTAAAACAAATCTCTTCAATTCTCAGTGTCTTGTGAAACATACATTTGTTTCTATACATGTGTAATTAATGGCTGTTTTCACTGGAAATTAAATAAATGAAGGATGCTCTCTGACTTTTGCAGTATGATATGTGCATTTTAATAAGATGTCTTCTATTTTGTAGATGGAAAAAAAATCTGCTTTATTATGTTTTACAATCTTCTTCTTCTTCTTCTTCTTCTTCTTCTTCTTCTTCTTCTTCTTCTTCTTCTTCTTCTTAGTAGTAGTAGTAGTAGTAGTAGTAGTAGTAGTAGAGGTAATATTATGATGTATAATCTATGTTATTATATATCTCCCTATATTTTGGGAGATGAATACTTTTTCAGGGCACTATATTTTCTTTCTCTGGCTCAGACAGAACCTCTCTCTCACTTCAGAGCCATTGTGAGTGAGTCAGGCTCAGGCATACTACTGTGAGTCCATATGCTTTGGTGCACTTGTATACACCCTTCATTGGCCCATCTTCTGCTGCATCACCCCCTCCCCTGCCTCCACGTGTCCTTCTGCAGTGAGTGAATATTAGATTAGGAAGAAAGCACCCGAGGCACTAGAGGTGTCCTGTCCAATCACAGCTCATCTACAGGTGTGCATATAAAGCTGTCAGCAAAGCTTGGTGGCTCCCCTGCTATAAATAACACTCTTTACTTTCCTATAATTCATAAATCTCATGTGAAGTGGTGGCACATTTTAGTCCCTACATGACATTCTAACACACAAACATACATGCACCACACATGCATGCACACTGCTGTCCTATAATTATTTAACAATACTTTTATTTCCTGCTCTGTCCTTATTCTTTGTTATCCAGACACACACTAATTATTATATTGTGGATGCTACATGTGTCTTTTATTGGGTGGAGGAGTTTATGATGAGCGATATGCTGTCTGCTTTTTTAAATAGCCTTTTAATGCATAGGAATTATCCATTACGCAGTTGTCAGAATTCAATGTCATGAGCTATCACCCCTTCATATGAAATTGTTATAATTAGTTCTTCTATCACTATTTGCCTTAAGTGATTGCATGCTGAAAAAAGGTGCCACAAAGGTTTGGTCAAGAAATGTCATAGAAGAAGCACGTTTGGTTCCTTAAAGAGCCATGTTTGTTAAAGAGTGTGAAGAAGTTTTGAAAGGTTTAAGCCTTTTTACAGCAGCCCTACAATGCAAATGCCAGCTCAAAGGCCCCACACTTGAAATATGCAACATTTTTTCTATATTTATTTATGAATGTATTTTGATGGAAATGTGTGTGATTTACAAAACCAGAAAAGATGGATTTTCATCTTAGTAGGTCAGCAAGAAACTCAACATTCAGAAAAGTGTGATTTTTTTTACTGTGTTACTTATTTTTCCTGAAGAAAACTGCAGTTGTAGTATCCACTGTATTTCAACACGGTTATCTTTGTGGAGAGAAGTGAATTGTTTTTTTCAGCAGAAAGTTCCAAGTGTTCCCCTTTCACTCTTCATTGCTCTCTAACAGCTCAATATAGTCATTCAACATTTCGCATACAGAGAGATAAAAGTATAATCATGGCATGGGGATCAAGTTTATTTAAGTATTGCTTATATAAATTAAAGTTATCTTAAAGTCCATTTCTTGTCCACCAATAACCACTAAGGGGGCTGCAAAGAGAGACTTTATTTTAAAGCTTCTATAGTTTATAATTATTTCTATTTAGATTTATGAGTTATTAAGAGTTACATTCATACTTCTTATTTATAAAAATGGCTCTCCAAAGAATCATCCACTTCCAAGATTTCTTAGGGGACCAACTGTGGTTCTTCTGAGGCATCACACAAAGAAACCTTTTTGGCACTTATTTTTAAGAGTATCTGAAGTTAAACCTGAGTGATTTTAGCTATTGACACATATCTCAAAGAGATATCTGTTCAAGGTCTGTTGTTTCTATTGAGTGAAATCATTTGAGCTGAATGATTGTGCTTTTGTTTCTAGATCTATACAGAGGATTAGCTCCTCAGTTCTAGGGGAGTTTGTGGCATGCTTTAAAACAGGAGTCCTGTTTGGTGAGGTTCCCCTCAAACTCACCTGATTCAGCTCAGTGGCTAATTGCCGAGTTTGTTAGATGTGTTGAGATGGAAATCAGCAAACTGTGATCAGCAAAAAGGTATTTGAATTCTCACTTGATAGAGCACCCACCAGTAAAGCCCTTTTGCATGTGCAAAGTGATGAATATGTAAATGAAATCAGTGTCAGTGTATACAATGATTAATGTATGTGCAATATTTACAATTCCCTCTCATTTAAAGAACCCTTCCTCAGTACATGTAAGGAACAAAATCAAGCCTAAATTACCTCTTAGGGATCTTATGATGTTGATAGGTACTTGAGCAGCACTAGACCAGGGTATGTTTACAAGAAGAAAGGGGAAATGAGATATGATATGATCCCTAAGTCACAATTCAGTCTGCATCTCAATGGTTTGTGACTTCATTCTATTTTTATATTGACCTCATGATGTTAGGAGATTCTAGTCTGTTAAGCCTAAGTCACCTATAGCAAGAAACAGCATATGTAACAGCAGCATCAAATGCATGGACTTTTTCAGACTTCATTAATATTCATATATTCAGTCCTCAGCATTCTCTGTTAAAAGGGATCTTAAAAGGATTGTGTTGTAGAAGCATAATAAAGACACAGTTATCTGAATTCATTAGAGCTTCCTGGAATACAGCCCATGATGAAAGAATATGATGGTTAAAGGTTTATGGACTCCATGCTACCACAATATCTTTATATTTATTTATTAAGACATTTATCCTTTGCAGAAATAAACTATTTAAGAAGGAACAGGGGAAATAAAGCATGCAACTGGTAAAAAAATTTAGCTGCTGTTTTCAGGCTCTTTAAAATTGCAATACATGCAGTTTTAGAAGATATCCATGATACAAATTATGGAGAAACTTATCACAATAATGATAACATATTAATAAAGGAATTAATTTCTTATTGCCACATTAACCACCACTACACTTTTAAAGGTTTCCAAATGGTTCTTTAGAGAACCATCCATTGAAAGGCTCTTTAGGGAAACAAAAAAGTGGTCCTTCTATGGCATCACTTTTAATAGTCTAATTTAATGTGTCTTACCCACCTGGGGAGAAGCAAGCAGCAGGCTGAGGCTCCAGGCCAGCACCAGCATCCTTCTGTTGCGGCGATGTGCATTGAGCGAGTCAAGAGGGTGCAGGATGGCATGGTGTCTGTCCAGGCTTATCACCACTAGGATGAAGGCCGACGCCTGCATGGCAAACAGCTTGAGGAAGCTGAGTAACTTGCATAGGCCATCACCGCCATACCACTGCACCGTCACATTCCACACCATGTCCAGTGGCATCACGATGAACGTCATCATCAGATCAGCTGCTACCAGGCTTATGATGAGTGGCCGCAGGTGTGAGGCCAGGCGCCGGCCCCGCCCCCGTGACACGCTGATGAGCAGAGCCAGGTTACTGACTGCCGCAAAGAGGAAGAGCACCAATGTGGTGGCCACACGGAACTGGGCCGCCCGCGTGAAGGTGGGTGCCTCCCACTCGTCCAGGGGAGGGAAGAGGGAGGTGTTTGAGACATCCTGAGGAGAGGCATCTGGCTGAGGGGACAACAGGAGAGATCTGTTCCTCGACATCCAGCCCACACTATCTGAAGAAGATATAGCAGTACATCACGTATTTAGATAGCAGTGCATTAGGTATTTATTTTCTGTAAATCATTGTTTTTTAAGGGGCACAGTGCAATAGCAATAGAAAATAGATGCCTTCCGCCCGATGGAAGCTGGGATAGGCTCCAGCACCCCCCTGCCCCTTGCAAACCAGAAGGAGAAGTGGTTTAGAAGATGTGTGTATGTGTGAGTATAACAGCAATAGAAAATAGAAAGCCAAAAGTCTTACCCCTCTTTCCCCCCCCTCATTTTCTGCCCCAATACATATGATTGGATTAAACAAAATCAAACAAGTAAATAAAAACATTGCTGTGGCTGCTTAAACAAGAATATGTTTAGTTGTCACGGACTCTCTCTTTACATCTGTAGCCACTCCCTGATTGAAAGCTTGTAAAGTGGAAATTAACTTTTTTTTAAAAAGTTGTTTACATTATGACTAATGAGAGTTTACAGCTTTTTTCTGACATTTGACACATTTGACATATTTTTAATGGTGCCAACTTTACTGCCTATTAAGAGTGTACATATCATACATATCATATGCATCACCAGTGCCACATTTAAAACTGTTAATCAATTATGCTCTGATGGACTCTTGGCATCATTGAGATTGAATCTTGCAATCTTTCGACACTTGGATCAAACATTAAACAGTGTTGACACTTTAAGCTGCTTCAAAACATACAGTTAATCACTGGTCCAGAACAGTGTGTCCCCACACTGGTCCTGAGGAACCCCATGCTCTGCACATTTTAGTGTTTTCCCTGTGCCAAGCACACCTGATTCAACTAGTTCGCTAATTAACAAGATCTTCATGACCGCAAAATTAGCAATCCAGGGGTGGAGGACATCTCTAGGTCCTGGTAAGTATCAGTAAGTTCAGAATAGTATATTGAAATTTAAAATGCTCAATGATACACCACTTGAGCTCGTTTGTGGAAACCATGAAACATAAAAAAATATAAAATATCGATATTTCAGTTCTGAGAAGCCAAAAATATTGATATAAGGCAGCTCAAATTTTTGTATTGCTTAGGTACTGTTTTATTAGATCACTATTGTGCATGAGGACAGGCTACTCTGAATCTTATTTTCTTAAATATAATTTGTATTTTTTTTAGCCAAATCAATCTGTCAATTTTATAATTTGAGCTTCCTTAGAATTCTAGAATTAAAACATAGTTGGGAGCGAGAAGGTGGACGCAAGTGCTGAGGTAAGCAACGTTTATTGAGGGCAAATCCAGGGTCATAGTCTAGACAGTCCAGGTTCAAACATCCAACACAGAGAACTGGAGGGACAGACATGATGAAATGAACACTGAATCAAACACCAAACACCACGAGAATATAAAATATCCAACAATTCAGACAGTTCAGACAATTCAAACAATTCAGACAAAGACCAGTCAAGACAAAGGGCAAAGACAGGGCTTAAATAGAACAGGGCCAATGAGGGATCACAAGACACAGGTGGAAACACAGGTGGGAGCAATCAGGGGTGGAGTCACTAAACAAGGGGGCTGGACTACAAAACCAAAACAAAGAACACGCGGGCTAAACCAAAACACAACATGAACACATGGACAGGACTGGGAGGGGCCAATCAAGACACATAGAATATGGAACTGAATCTTAATATCAGAAAATCTAAAATCACATCAGCCCTAAAAATATGTATATCAATACATTGCTATGCATATAAAACAATGGACCCTCCTCTTTCTCACCTCACCCTGAAAAAGCTCCTCTGAATGCATTTATTAACTGGTGAGACTGGTTGAGACTGAGATTATGTCTGGAACTAAACCAGCTCTCCAGGATATTAGTTGGTAGTACTATCATTTATACAATGGAACAAAACTAAACACACTATACATTCACCGCATAATCAATATGCAAAAGAGGAGGGAGAAGATACTGAGAAAAGCTGGATACTTACTGAGAGACAGCATCATCACTCTGAATTATTAGCTCTAATTTATTTATCACCGCCAAACGGAGCCAAAGCCTCAATGAAGGCATCAAAGGCTGTATGCATCATCTACAAATCTCTAGACTAAACTTTTCCAGACAGTAATTACTGAGAGGCTGTATCTCACTGTCATTAATCTGAGCCTACATCTCACTCTGAAATACTCCCATTTATCTGCAGAGAGGAGGGGGAGGGCACTGGAAGCGGGCTGTAATATCATTCCTGCTAAAGTGGAGCCACATTTGGGAATTCTCAACATCTACAGAGGAGAAATGTGACTCACCAAAGCAGAGAAAGTGAGGGATTAGCTAATCTTTCTATTAGTTTGAGCAAAAGTACATTGCACTGATATTGTATTGGAGGTAACCTTATCCTCAGGAGATGCATTTCTAAAATTAGCAGTTTCCAAAAGTGAGTTTCATAAAAGTGAATGTCATGATATGGATTGACATCACTGTTTACAAAAAAAAACATGCTGCTGAGCTCAAGATCAGCAAGATAGATAAACAGAGCTTACAATATCATAGGTTTATGTATGTGAGTGCTCCACATTAAATGTATTAACATATCATACTGTCAACTAGAGAAACAACTTGATCATTGGCAGATATCATTTTCTTTCAAAATTAGCCATTTAAAATGAGCCATTTATAAAAAGCACTTAAAGGGACACTCCTCTCAAAATGAACAATTTAACCAGTGCTACCTCTGTTGGAAACATGTCTACTCACCTCTTTCAGTGGTACCACTGTAGTCCTTGAGTGAGCTTTTTCTGTTTAACAGCTAGAAAAACCCCTTCAGATGATGCATCATGAAAGTGTGAGGAACTTTCAAAAAATTACAATAGCTCTGGGGTGGATTCAGGTGGACTGTTTGAAATGTTTTTCTCTACTAGCTAGAGAACTCAGAAGAAAGCCAAATAACTAATATTACTGCTAGGAAGCTGAATAACACATCTGCAGATATTACCATATTCATCTTAGTTGTAATGGGGGTATTTCCATCAGTCACATGACATATTTGGGCAACCCATGCTGGATACTATAGTGAGAAAATGCTGATGCACAAAAAGGTACAAATTTGTGAATTCTTTCAAGCCAATGAGACTACAGAATGCAATGCACATTACATAAAATGTTAGTTTTAGGCTAGAACGCACCTTTAAAATGGCCAAAAACATAAATATTAGTACAACAGACTAAAGAAGTTGTAATTCTAGTATAATACCAGCTGTTGTTTGTCATTTGTTAACATAGTTATATGTGGGTACTGTTGATACTGTTGTTACTGTCATCTGCCTTACTTTGTATTATATTTTGTTGCACTACAAGAAATTCTTTGATATCTGGCTAGACTTGTTATCAGAAGGGGTGGAAGGGATTTGTTTTTCTATTGCTGGTCCCGGATCCTCTGTGAGTTTCAGCTGGACCGTTTTGTGAAACAGAAATACCACTGAACATTAATATCAGCTGAATTATAATAAATAAAAATGTGTTTCCATAAACGTCTACTAAGACACCACCGAGTGTCTGTTTGAACTGTCTATGAGCTCTAACTTCAGTAAACTGGTAATGCACTTCATTTGCATAGAAAATATTTGCATGCTGTTAATGCTGCTGGGACAATTATGTCATGCAGATGGTCTATCCAGTGACTGGGGTGTGTAATGCCAGCGAAGGATCAAGACTTGAGTGGGGATGAGTGCTACTGACATCTACACTTAGAAAAGGCTTTAGCACAGTTGAGGGCACACATTTTGTCCCATTTTTGCTGTCTTGAGAATATCATGCTATCGTCTATCCACTGTCTGTCTTATGACAGGAACATAGGACCTGATGTCAAGCCCTTTGTAAGAAAAATCTCTTTATCTGAACTTCCTTTTCCAAAATGGCTTTTGAATACAAGCTATTCATTTTTCAGGAGATATTCCTGAGGAGATTTTAAATGGGAGAATCCACTGCAGAAAGTGAAGAAAGTGAAAAATCAGGAGTTTCCAACACCAAGAGAAGCTCAACACCATGGATCACAAAGCTATCATGAAACTGTTACTGAAAAAGAAAAACATCTGCAAATCAAGCAAAAATGCTGCTGGTGTTCTTAGAAAACCTCAGAGACTAAACCAATGACTAAAACTGAAGTTTGGAGGTGTGGAAAAATATATCTATATAAATTTAGTTGAAAAACTGAAAGTCTCTCTACTGATGGTATATTTAGTTGTTGAGGCTTCTGTGTAATTTTCTTTTAAATACATGTTTTTCAACATTAGGGAAAAAGCAAACAAGTAACTGGAAAAGCTAGAACCAAAAATAAGTGACTGGAAATGAAATAAATAAAAGTCTCTGACTTTGTACCGTTTGTACAGTACTGTAAAACCTGAAAAAAACAGCAGAACTTTTACAGTCTAATGGTTTGAAACATTGTCTTGCTTCTTTGAAGTATATAAAGTCTTATTGAACTACGTTTTATAGCTTTCAGGCCTGTAAAAAATGGCATTGTTTTGTTTCAGTTGTGCAGTGGCCTACACAGTTGTCTAGTTTAATTAGTTTACAATTGACTGCAAAATCAATAAACCCAGCACAAGAAAATGTTTTTAATAATGATAATCTGTTTTGACCAATCAGAAAAGGTAGAGATTCACTTACTTGAATTCACTGTTGAAATTTACTGAAATGATTGTAAAATGAATATTGCTTAATGGTAGTATGTATTGAGTGTGCCATGCTAATAGGATAGGCAAAGGTATATGATTTGGTGTACACAATGCATTATTATGAAGATGGTAATTAAAAAGCATCAGAGTTTGAATGTTAGAATCAATTAAAACAGATTTCTATAAAATGTAATAACATGCTTAATTTTTGGCCAAATGGTGGACTGGTGGATTGCATAAATTGTCTGTATACCTTCAGCCATATTTGTTTATTCAGTGTATATTTAAAAATAATTTTGGTAATAATAATTGATTGAAATTGATTCAAAAGCTGATGAAATCTCAGATTTGATGTAAAATGAAATTGTTTCCTAAAAATTTGTAGGTGCAACAATAGATCTACTAGGTCCAGTGGTAATGCACTTACTTTTAATGTAATATAAAAGCAGAATTCTTCCACTGGTTGTTACGCACCGCATTTAAACATTTTACTTATTGGACCTTCAAGGTTAATAAGGACAACCGCTGTTGTGCAGGAGCCCATCTACAGAAATGAACACGTTTTAATTAGCTCCGCTCTGCTGCTAGAATGCCCTGTTAGACCTACTCTCTATTTAATTAGACAGCTTTATGTAGAGTCACTTACAAGAAACCCTATGCAGGAGAACACCACATGGTGGGCCTGACTAATGTTTGAATGCCAGAGGCAACTTGTGTCAATGTGTAATGGAGATAAAACCTGTAGACTGTTTAGTAGTTCTAGTGCATTTCCTGTGTTCTGAGCTATATGGGCCTCTCTCATGCTCTCTCTCTGTCTAACCCCCGCCCCCACACCCCCCCCCCCCTCTGTCATGTGCTGCATACTCACCTGAGGCAGGCCGTCACACAGCCTGATGAAGAGCTGATAGCAATGACCGTGCAACACAAAGCCTGTCCTGATGCTCTTTGTGTCCTCCCCCTCAGAGTCTGGCCTGCACTGTGCCTTTCGCATTGCATGCTGAAAGGCCAGGCTGAACAGAGCTGAAGGCTGTATAGTTAAGAACAGTGTTGTGTCCCTGAACACTACTGTCTAAACAACAATTCAAGACCCTGTCTTCCACTTTGCCTGCTCTAAACCAGCTGGGTGCCTTTAAGGCTTCACAATGAGTAACGAGGGAGTTTGCATGCTGAGAAGTGATTTTAAGTTAAACTCCTTATCTGATATATAAAACAACTGGACACCCACTAAGACCACGCCAAACATAATACATTGGGCAATTACAGTATGAACCCATGAGGAGCTTCTGTGCCCTAAGCCTGAGGAATTTAATTCAGTTATAGTGCAATGTTCTTTTGTTGGCTTGCAATGTGATTTAAAGAGCCAAAGAGAACAGAGCTCTCTGTCACAATAGTTATGCAATGACACATTGTAGGTGATTATTTTACACCTATCTAAGAAGAACAGTCATTTTAAAAAGTGATTATAAATTAATTTAGCTATGTAGGACCCATCATAGAAAGGTTTGCTTTAAAAAAGATAATAACGGAGAATATATTTGCTCTGAAGTATGTTAAATAAAGTCCAATTAAAGTCCTATAACTCTCACCAGTCCCATCAAAGTATCAGTCCTGTTAAAGACCTGTTTCAGTAAATGGTTTGGACTGATTATTAAGACGCAGGAGTTTCAAAAAATGATAAAAAGATACAGAGAAAAATGGGACTCCTAACAACCATGCACAGCCTGGTAGACCAAACCTGTCCCTATCAAATGAACACTGCTTAAAGCTTTCATCTTTGAGTGAAAAATCAAGCTCTACTCTTGCTTCAGATCTGAAAAAATCCACAGGTGTTTCTGTCTATCTTTCCACTCTGAGAAGAAAACTCAGCATTATGAGTCTGAAATGATGTGTTGCTGTCAAGAAGCCATTACAAAGAACAATAAACAGACAAAAAGAAGAAAGACCACTCCAGTCCAGACCTCATCACTGAATGTGAGATTACTTGGATAACAAGGGATTACTTGAATAACAACAACTTATGGAAAAATATATCTGCAGATTTATTGACACTGAAAGTTGACTTAGGAAAAGTGTGGGAAAGTGTGCATAAATACTGAAAAATGTGATGGTGTTTTCTGTTAAATATGTATCTATCTATCTACAGTATCTATCTATGTATCTATTTATCTATCTATTCATTTCTTACCTATAACCTACCTATGCATGGTTATCTAAAATCTAAATTGTCAGTGAAGAAGTTTAAGGTACTGCTTCACATTCAAGGAGTGTATGGAGATCATGCTGCACATCAATGAAAGCAAAGCTCACCACCGATGACCAGTCACAACCCAGACTTCAACATGACCCAGGCCTAATGACTTTGCCTCCCACCTCCCACCTTCAAAATTCCTGAGCTTTAAATTCCACCTTTAATTAAAGCACCATACTCTGATGCAAGCAAGAATGTTTCACTCGTGGCTCCGAGCTTAAGCACAACAGGAGTGAGGGTCTATTTTCAGTAAGCCGTCTGCTGCAGAGCTTATGCCTGTGAGGGGTACAGCTAAAAATGTTATGTGGCTTCTCACTAGTCTGTCTCACTTGTTTCTTCCTGGGCTACTTGACTAATTTGTCGATTTAAAATTTTCTCCTAAATTAACCTTTTGGAAGAAAATTGCAATTATACCATTACACCTGGACACATGGACTGATCAGACAGATCATGACAAAAGTTTGAACTGCACTGGCTGGCCGGCCTGTGAACAACCCCTTTAGGTTTCAAGTAGCTACTTTCAGTCAAGAACGGCTGAAATGTGAGGTCAGCTATCCCTACTGAAAAGGACCATTATAAACCATTCGGATTAAAACCTAACGGTTTTGCCTTTTGATGGTAATTGGCTTAATGGTTTACTATACTGACCACTATTTTCCTGTAGAACACCTTTAGATCCCATTAGTAAAGCATTTCGAATCAGCCAGTGGTCACCTGTTAAATCATTAGGTTTACATTGTGATGTCAACCCATAAAAAAGCCAAAACACATTACAAAACCATCAGGAGCCAACAGAAACAATTAATGGTTTCTGTGGGCTTTTTTAGCAGGGATCATGAACTTCAACCCAGTCTCCTCATAGATTCGTACAGCTGTGATACTTCATTTGTCAGCAGTGAATTCTGAAATGAGCACCTAAAAAGTTGATTAGGACCACTTGCAGTTTTACATATTGACCAGTAAAGAGCACCAGAGACAGAAACCTCTCATCTCCAAAATCACAACAGAAGGAGGAAAAAACATACTTTACTTTTAATGTAAGTTTCTTTTGGTCCATTCCTCATGAAATTTAAACACAGTGTAAAGGGCAACAGGCATTTCAAAAACAGGGTTTTGTTCAGACAATAGCCATATTTGATTTACTTTGAGTGGATTGAGTTTCTGCTAAATAAGCAGAACTCCAGCACTCGCTCTTAGCCGGAAAGGGAAAATCTTACCTCACGCAGCGTTGAATTCACCTTCAGAGAAGCGCGCCGATCATCCTGAACTACATCTAGTTTCTTCCTCTTCACTCCTACAGTCCCGTCCTGTTCTGTCGCTTGTCCATCCTAAAAGCTCCTCTTCATCATCATCGGAGGGAACTTGGTGAGGATCTCAAATCCAAGTCCAAAACCCGAAGGCGGTGAGTGTTGGCTGGAGTGGCTGCAGATGATCTGCTGTGATCTGAGTGCTGATTTTCAGATGGTCGAGCAGGCGCAGCAGCAGCAGGGCGGAGCTGAGCTTCAGCAGCAGCTCTCATTCTCTCAGCTCTTCTGTAAAGAATCAGAAGCAGAGCTGCGACACCGGGGAGGCAGAGGCGAGACACACACGTGGAGAGCGAACTGACCGCATTCGCTTTAGTGACGTTAGGAGTAGCGTAATACACGCACACTCCAGCGGTGGATTTATTGCTGCTATAGCACGATCAGCTATAAGTTCATAGCAGGATAGGTCGTCATCAAACCTGAACGCTGTTATCTAAGCTCTGTAATCCACTATTAAAATACATAGCGTCCAAAATCTAATCCATTCTGTACACTGGGCTCATCAGGATACAGCAAGATGAAATTCCACATTTCTCAGTAATAAAACGCTCACAGGAGACCGTGGAGAGCTGGAACAGCCCCCATTTCACCGTTCAGACATAGCTACACGGGTGGAGTGGAGCTGTCCAATGCAAAGAAGCAAACTGCTAAGAGGAAAATGCCAAAATATAACAGGTTTAAACAACTTAGAACTTAAAACAAAGATGGTTATTCAAGGGTTCTTTAGGTAAGGCAATTGTACTGTATAGAGAACCAACTGCATGCTAAAAGCATTCCTGGCATGGTAAAATTGTTGTTGGAGAATGTGTTGCACATGGTTCTATATAGAACCTTTTTAAAAATGGTTACGGTATCAAGCTTTTCAAAAAGATTCTATGTAGAACCTTATACAACACATTCACCATCTGAAGAACCATTTCACCATGCAAAGAACCATTTAAGCATGCAAACATTTCTTTGATCATTGTAGTTCTGTATTGAACCACTGTCTTTGGTAAAGAAGCCTTGAAAAACCATCATCTTCTTTAACAGTGTGGTTATTTGCAACTATAGAGACCATTTACAATAAATGTAAGAATTATTAAATAACTGAGGTGGTATGTTAGTGTTAAGCAATGTTATAACAGATCCAGCTGTAAGTCATAAACCCTGTTTAGCTAAAGGTTTGGGGCCTCCTGGTCAAATTGCATGTTTTGTTGACATGTTTCTGCAAATTTTAGTGCACAATTTCCATTTGTTTGCTGAGTTAAACATATCAGAAAAAAATAAAACAAAAAGTATAAAATGTGCCATAACTTTTGCACATGCCACATTTTAGGTTTTATTTTTTCCAATGTGTTAACTCCAGTAGATTAACTGTAATTGTGCATTAAAATGTGCATTACAACATTACATTTGACCAGGGATGCCCAAACGTTTCCTTACAACATTTAGTTAAGTGTGAGATTAATTCATCCTCTGCTTAAATATCCTGAAAAACATGAATGAATGTAACTGACAAACCGCATTTAAAGGCCTTTAGTTTTTACTGAAAGCAACAAAATCTGCCAATATAAAACAGGTTTGTCTGAAAGTTGTTATTGTGTAATGAAGAAATAATAAAATAAATTAATAATAATAATAATAATAATAATAATAATAATAATAATAAGTATGGTGACTAACAGATTTCAAAATATGTATTTTCCAAATCTGTGATCAAAGTGTCTTAAATATTCCAATATTGTAATCCCAGAAAAGCAATTCAACATGCAAACAACAATCAGGCTGAGTTTTCACTTGCAGTATCTTGAAGCAGTGCCAATCACAGATGCTGTTTTTTTATGATGTGAGTGTAACAGAGCAAAGCCTGCATAAAGAATGTTCCACTAGAAAAGTCACAGAGCGAGATGAGAAAAATATCAAGAGGCACTGCTGCTGTGGACACAGGTAGAGTATTCATTTATAGTAAGTGTCAAAGTCCAATCTCTGGCAATGTTCCATCACATGGACATGACAGGAAATGCTATGTAATTGGTGTCATCGTTTGATGTATTATATCTTCCTTATTCGCAGAAGGTGCTTATTGATGCTTAGAATATCAGTCCAAGAGAATCAACAATTCTTTCATGCGCCGACAGCACTGTGCCTAGATCAGATTTTCATATGGCATCAGCAGATTCAGTCAATATTAATAATAGAGCAAAGTTGTCCTCCCTTCTCCAGAGAGATCTCAGCTCAGGTTCTCACTGAAAAAAAAAATCAACAATCCTTTTTTTTGCAGTGAACGGGCATTGTTCCACAGTAAAGGACAGTCAAATACAATCCGGCAGAGGTCACATAACTGTACAAAATCTAGACTTTAATCTTCTTTGTAAGGGTGTGGTGTCCCCGCTGTCAAGCAGTGCAGGGGGCGAGATCTCAGTGCTTTCCACCAACAGCGGCTCACTAAAAATAGACACATGAGGGCATCATTCATCAGATCTCACATCTGGTTCACCAGTGCAGCATCTCAGCAGGAGAAAAGATGCATACCTAGTTAACTCATCCGGATTCTGCTTAGAGCTGTCACACACGGGCTGATCTACAGCAAGAAAAGATTTTTCAGCACATATCAGTCCAGTGAAATCAGTCCAATAATACACGCTCTTTAATGCAACCACACACGCATGACACACAATACTGCAATATTTAAGTATCTCAGTAAGAGCTGTCAATAGTACTTCATGAAACCCAATTACTTGATTGAAAAATTTACTCAAATTGACTGAATCAGTAGTGACTACCTGGGAAATTGCATGATAATACTGCATATTTTCAATATTAAATTAATATAAGCACCTGATAGACACACTCATTTATATATATGTCTTGCCACACAGTGCTTTCATATTTGTTATGAAGTTTTTATGTATTTTTATAAAGACAAACCAATATGAAAATAAAATAAAATATTCATTTTAGAGGGCTTAAAATTCAGACAACCAATAATATCTGCTGATATGATTTTATATTTAGAATTTATATAATATCATTGTCAGTTCTGTTATTACACTTCTTAAACTCAAATAAACAGCAGAAACTTAACTTACAGTGTCATAAATATTGTAGCACTGGGAGGCAGAGCCACCCTGAATACACGGTGCTTTTGATTTCTGTTTGTCACCTCTTATTGCTCTTATTTTTCATTATTTCTCTTCAAAAAAGTTTCTGTGTGTGTAATAGCATGTTATTGTCATGCTAACTGTTCATTTTGGATGCATTTTTTATGTTTTTGTAATCCTCACCCAGATGGTTTTTTGTTGTGATGCTGTGACCAAAAACCAAAAATTAGCTGTGATATGATCTCCCAATACCAATAGTATGCAGAGATCGCTAATATCTGCTCAGATTAATGTTGTAAGAGGCGTTGCCGATAATTTTTCTTATATCATCTTCTTATAAAGGATTTTTGATTCTTTCAAAAGCTACGCATAGTTTGTTATTGTTCAGGTAAAACTTAAAAATATATTGTTTGGCCTTTTTTTAAAAACTCTAATTACTTGAATAATCATCAGTTAGTGATATCAATTACTAATATAATAAGTGGTGACAGCTCTAATTGTAACATAATGAGCAGATCTAAACTGATATATCAGGTCTGATGTGTGTGTGTGTGTGTGTGTGTGTGTGTGTGTGTGTGTACTTACCCTGTTTTGAGATGATATGGGCATTTGTGGGATTCTGACAATGAACATCAGATTTCTCATATGTGTTATTCAGATTCCTGTCACAGATAAGACATTTACATCACAAAATCAATGTTAGATCTTATTCTGTCAAAACAAGCCAAATAAGTAGGCTGTAACACCAAATGTCTTTAGGGGAATTTCCTTCCCTTCAACGACACTTTGAGGTCAAACATGTGGACAGTTCAGCATTGTATTTATATAAATCAGGAAACAAGAAACGGAGTTAAAGTTTGAGTTTTAGTGTTCATTTGACATGCCAGCAAAGATATAATAAACAGCAGGTCTATCAGCCTTCTGCATTTTGGGAGTATTAATATTACTAAAATACAAATCAGATTCATTGACTGTCCAAATGCACAAAATACTTAAGAATGACTTTGGTGATTTTGTCTGGGCAAAGCCTATTTTGCCACTCTTAATCGAACACCTTTGCTAATAGCTCATTTAATTACAGGGAATTATACAAGCTACAGAATAGGAAATGTTCTAATACTGTCTGCCAGACATTATTAGATGACTAAGCAGGCTATAACCCATCATGTTACGCTTAGTTAGACAGTATAATTGTAGCATATCCAGGAATGTCTGCTAGTATCAAGGCTAATGTAACAGTATTAATGAACTGTGGTACATTTTATTTCAGACTATCTACAGACTATCTACATTATTGTAAATAAACTGGTGAATAATAATAATCTGGTGAAACTAGCGTTGGGTTTTAGATTAGATTAGGTTTCTAAGATTAGGTTTAGGTTAAGGGTTAATAGACTTATGTTTAGTTGCATTTATAAACATTTAATTGAATATTAAAACAAATTGAGTATCTACAAAGCATCTACAGGGGAATCACAAAATAAAAGTGTAACTATTTATTTTAGTAGAGTAAAACAATCAATAGGATCTAAGGGTATATGTAAAGGTCACAACTGTAGATATATATGGTCTCAACAATTTTTTACACATGTTTACACTGACTGAACAAAAAAACCTAAAAATATAACTGCAATAGAATATGGAACAATTATGTTCCCTGGCTAAAGGTACTGAAGACGTACCCTTGAGGGTTCAGTACCTTTTTTTCAGAGAAAACTGCTAACAAGGACCATTCAGTTGCCATAGTTTTTTTAAAATCTGTGTTAACAATGTCTGACAGTGTATTGATGACTTTTAGATGTTTAAGTTTGTGGTAAATCAATGCTGTCTTTCATACAAAATCCTTAGAGGTTGAGCAGAGAGAGCAAGGTGAACTGCAGCTATAGTTATTCTGAAATAACTATAAGCTACTAAAGAAAAGGAAAGACTTGTATTATTGCGTCAACAGCTGAATGGTCACTATAATTGTCTTGGCACCAAATGCATCTCTTGTAAATCTCAGCAAAGTGTTGTGTTTGTGAAATACGTAGGAACTAGGCTGTTGTTTATTGTTCCCAATCATTCAGCTGTTGCAGCAATTATATGCCAACGAAGCCCATTTGGTTCCAAAGTAAAGAAGCTTTATATACAGCAAGATAAAAATGTAAATGAAAACTATTGGCTTTCCAGACTGTTGAAATAAATAGACAGACTAAACCATATTAGTGTCTAGTAACATTATATATGCATATAGCTACACACATTTTTTATAAATATATATAGAGACAGAGACAGAGAAAGAAAACCGCACAGCCATAACATTATAACCCCTTTGTTGTGTCTACAACTCATTGTCCATTTTATCAGCTCCACTTACTATATTCCATCTGTTCCTCTGTGTACTTTGTTAACTACCTATTACCAGTGGTGGACAGTAACTAAGTAAATGTAATTCGTTACTGTACTTAAGTAGTTTTTCGTGTATCTGTACTCTACTTAAGTATTTCCATTTTGGGTGACTTTTTACTTTCACTCCACGACGTTTCAAAGTCAAATATCTGACTTTTTACTCCACTACATTTTGAGAAATCTGTCGTTCCTTTTGGTTTTTGTGTGTATAAAAATGTAACATGTCAAAACAAAAGAAGTGCAAAGCAAGAGCACCAATCGGGGCACAGCGGTCACTTTGTTCTGAGCTAGTTTTGACCTGTTGGTCATACCGACCCAGTGCAAGCACACAGTTCAACGTCAGTGCAGCAGCGTAAAAATTTGGGAGCACATATGTCTACCTAAGCTATGGAACTAACCTAACATTGTGTAAATAGAGCACAATATAGAAATATATACACATATGCAGTTGTGACTGGCATGTTTCTTTCTTTCTAAATTTATATAAACACTTTCATTTTATAGTAAATTAGTTTTGGTTAGTTTATGAACAGAGACCTACAGATCAATAGAGTACAAACTAATTTGTGAACCTGAGTTTAAAGCAAGATTTTATTCAATTTGTAACTAAGTTACAAAGTAATCTTAAACTGAATCTTTGCTTGTTTGTAAAAAGTTGTTTCAGAGGGATTCGGTTCAGTGTTTTGTGTCTTACAATCACATCATTTTAATAGAGATCAGTGTCAGACTAATTAATGACATTCTATTAAAAGACTGGTTTACCAAGAGAATCACTGGAGTATTTTCACCTAAAATGAGTTCATGAAGTGAGTCTTGTTATAAAAATGATAACTGGACATCAGAGTCATAATTAATCTTTTAGTACTTTTACTTTTGATACTTAAGTACATTTGAAGGCAAATAAAAAATCAAGTTGAGGTCTAGAGTAAGGACTTTTACTTTCACTGGAGTAATATTTTACCTTGGGTATCTCTACTTTAACTCATGTACATGATTTGTGTACTTCGTCCACCACTGCCTATTACCCTGTTCTCTAAAAGGTCAGGACCCACACAGAACCACCACAGAGCAGGTATTATTTGGGTGGTGGATCATTTGCAGCACTGCAGTAACACTGACATGGTGTTGGTGTGTTAGTGTGTGTTGTGCTTGTACAAGTGGATCAGACACTGCAGCGCTGCTAAAGTTTTTAGCACAGTTTGCTGCACAGTTTGCGTTGGTCATCCTCTAGTCCTTCATTAGTGGTCACAGGATGCAGCCCACAGGACGCTGCTTGCTGGGCGTTTTTAGTTGGTGGACTATTCTCGGTCCAGCAGTGACATTGAGGTGTGTAAGAACTCCAGCAGCACTGCTGTGTCTGATCCACTCGTACCAGAACAGCACACACTTACAGACCACCACCACATCAGTATGTTCCACATCCAGAATGATCCACCACCCAAATAATACTTGGTCCATGGGGGTCCTGACCATTGAACAACAGAGTAAAAGGGGGCTAATAGAGCATGCAGAGAAACAGATGGACTACAGTCTGTAATTGTAGAACTACAGAATGCACCTATATGATACATAGAGCTGATAAATTAGACCATGAGTATAGAAACAAGAATTTGTTATAGCTGATCGGTGTATATACCTATTGGCCTCTGGTAGTGCATTCAGGTAAGCAGGCTGATCTGTTTTCGTAATTCTTGATGGTATCATCATGTCTCCATGGGGTTTCCTGCGTCCATATATATCTGTCGGTCTCCATTGTTTAGTAAAATCTACTGTGGTAGAAAACACAGGTCATATGGCATACTATCACACTGAATGGCCAAATGCACAGATGTAACAATTTCAATACAGTATTGAAAAATCTAAAAATTTTTGAAATGTTCAAAAAGTGCATTGTAATTTAAACTGTTTCAGTGATTCAGGCTTATCTGAAGGTCTCTCATTTGTCTTTTGCGGAAACAATTGCCAATTACAGTAAAGGGAGAGGAGGGGAGAGGGGTATGGGCTAACACATACAACCTGTTCAAATAGCTGGGCTTTTTCTGAAGTTGTTTGTAAATACTATGGGTTGTCAGTTTTGGGCCAGAACAGTAATACACTGAGAACATTTATTTAACAATAAAAAAGCAATTACAATCTGCAGTACAGTATTAGAGCTTTATATATTTAGAGCACAAAATGTTGAAAAATAATTTAAATCATGACCTCAGCCACATCACACTTTAAAATATGTGTCTTGTTACACCCTTACAATTTACAGATTTCAGTTTGGAACTGGTCAGCGTGGTCTGGTCCCTTACCCTGGGAGCTATCCTCTATCCTTTGGCTATTCAGCACTTCTCTCCTTCGATGCTCATCCACAGTTTCATCCACATTTCTCGTGTCAGTCATGCTAAGGGAATACAGTATGATTAGAAAGGATTTGTGCATGCTAAAGCCTAATAACTCTCTTACAAATCTCATTATCTGAAGACAGATAACCAGGATATAACCAGGTTTGTACATTTCTGACCTCTCAATTTAATTACAATTCTCTTTTATTCAGTGCTCTGCTCAAATTTCCTCACAATTTCATTCTATTCTGTTATTTTGGTAGGAACAACAATTATTTTAAAAACATACACAGAACAAATGTGCCTGGAGGGGGTATCTACACAGTAATTAAATACAGATAATAAAAATTGTGCTCCAAGCAGTTTTTACTTTCATGTTTGGAAATAGCTTTCATTTTATTCTGGTAAAAACTACCATATACTTCACAAACTTAACCATCTTCAGACTCATGCATCTCGATGCACTGATGCATTTTCAAACACCTACATTTAACACACTGTAATAGTACATAAAGAGTCATCTTAAGAATGGTTAACTCCATCTAAAAGTAGATGCAGTATTATCAGTGCTGTGTGGTATTACTGTAACTGCGGCCTGTGGAAGCTTCTCTCCTGGATGGCTCGTCGTGCAGGGTGGGCTCTCTGTATGGGAATATGTTATAACACAGCTAAATGTTCAGACTCCAGTCTGGCATTTCAACATATCACTGCACTTGGCATTTTTATGACAAGAATGATGATTCAGTGCTAAATCTATGCTGTAATTGGACTAAAGCAACATAGCCACAGAGCTCAATATGATGACCCCAGTGTAGAAGTTCACCTGCTGCATGGCCAGCTTCAGCTGCAAAGCTGCACTCAACTTATTGACCAGATGTTCTTGCACAGAGATAGAGACATCCTAGAAGCAAAAAATATTGACCAATTCAATATATTGACCAATTACCCATATATAATCGATCAGAAAAAGTAGAGGGTAAAAATGCAGTTTTGAGGATGAGCTCATGGTGAAAAATGTTGTTGGTATGTCCACCATTAGCTAAACAATGAGACAACATAATGGTATGTGATAAAATTCATGTCATCCATATCATGGTACAATATATTCACTTTTATGGTATACAATGTCAAGGTAAGTAGCATTTTTAAACAGACCAGTATTTTAAACAGACCATTCCAAAACTGTAATTGTCTGTTGTTTCAAGAGGCAGCTGGTGCTAATTTTTATAGTTTGAGTGGTTTCTTTGCTGACTTTGACAACTTTACATCCAAAATGCCTTTGTTTCTTCTACATTTATGTTATACACAGCTGTAAGAAAAACAGCACCAGACTTTGATATTTCACCTGTATGTTTTACAGTACTCTTAGTGCATTCTGGTTAGAATTCTTTTCCAGAGTCTACCATCAGTTTGATGTTGTGCTAAAAGTGTCTCTCTAAAACTATTTTAGTTATTAGTATTAGTTAAAGTATTTTGTAGTTAAACATTTTATAAAGTAACCTAAAAAATCTAATTTAACTTTACCAGTGGTTTAATTGTTAATGTGTCCAAACACTTTATTGAGGCCACTGTACCTGAATGCAAAGGTAGGAGTATTTAAATGAAACTTTAATGAACTCTACTTGGGAGCAGGCCTCTAACCTTGCATTTGGAGAGCAGTGCTAGGGCTTGTTTGTAATAGATAATGGCTTTCTCTGGCTCTCTCATTCTCATTCTGATCCCAGCCAGTCCTTCACAAGACTGCCATTGCCCTGAGGAGTCATCTGTAGAAGAAAAGAGAAAGATAGAGGGATGGAGAGAAGTGGGATGGCAAGTGGGCTATTTTTAAGCCCAAAGGACCAATATATGGGCCCACACTTCAGTTCCTCACTCTCATAACTATACAACTTCATATTACCTTCATTTTCATTACTGAATAATTTATTCAAGTTACCGAATAATAATTCCTAATATTATAAAGTGCATAAAAAGCTTAGGGGTTTACAGGTTATAAATGTGATTGTGATCCTGAAGCATCACATTGCATGAAAATACTGAGAAATGAAGGTACATACCACTGTCTTTAAAAGCTTGCTGAGCATGTAGGTAGCTCTCTCCGGCTTCCTCCAGCTCCCCTAGCTCACTGAGAGCATAGCCAAGATTACAGAAACAGCGGCCCTGAGCCCGACGGCTGCCCAGTGATCCTGCCAACACAGCATGGCGCAGATAACTAGTACCATAAACAATAATATCAAATCAAGCAAAAACAGAACACTGTGATACTTGAAGATATATGGAAGTTAGAATGGACAGAAGGCACCAGCAAAACATTAGTGGCACAGGAAGGGGGGACAGGAGGAAATGGTTGGTAAAAAAATAATAATGAAAACATGAATAAACAGTAGCATTATGACTCAACATCCAATCAGACACTTACTTTACAGCTTGTGCAGTTACTATACACTAATTATTGGTTGTGGTTGTTGTACAGATTCTCAATAATTGATCTTAATTTGTCTTTATGATGCATGAGGTAGTTCAGTATTATAGAAGTATGATATGTTTAAAAAAGTGTATTCTAACAATTTATCTCAACAAGGAAATATACAGTGTACTACCCACCTCTGCATCAGTACACATGATTATGAGTCATTTATTGTGCTTCAGTTGAGCTGAGGGGAACTTAACTGTGTTTTTTTACTTCTGTATAAATAAATTGTTGAGATGTAAACAAAGTTATTCGCAATAACTTGATGTGAAATGCTGCATTGTAAAGAAAATCACAGACTTAAATTTCTTTACAGCGGTGGTGTGTCTCTCTGCACTACATGCATTTTTAAATATATATTTTAAACATACAATTTACTTCAAAGCTAACAACAAACTATGTTTCAGGTATCATGCATGGTATTTGTCACCATCGTCTGTAATAACTTTCTGTTAGATAGCTTTTCTAGGCATTAAGCTTTTCAGTTGTCTGGTTCTTATTACCAACCCCCGTGAACAATTTGGACTCAGTAAGTTTCTCTAGAATGTTACATTTGAAGTTAACCCACCCAGAATGACCTTGTTTAGATTTTCACCATTTAATTATGCAGAAATTTTGAAAAAAATTTGATGTTCCTGAATTGCCTTGTGGACAGGCCCATATAAACTGCACAGAAAACTATGGTGTACCTTGTATAACATGTCACCCTCATCTCTCAGCCGTCTGCGTTCTGCTACCCAAACACATTCCTTCTACACAATTATCATAAAACATGAGGGACGTGGCAATAAAACACAGCAGTGGATCTAATGCCACACACCAGCCTCTGTCTGCACAAGCTCTGATGTAAAAGCAGCCTGAGCTACGTGAGTATCTGTGTGTTGAGAAAGAAAGAGAGAAAGGGAGAGAGAGAGAGAGAGAGAGAGAGAGAGAGAGAGAGAGAGAGAGAGAGAGAGAGAGAGAGAGAGAGAGAGAGAGAGAGAGAGAGAGGGAGAGAGAGGGATGCTGCCGTAAGCCTTTTCTCAATCTCCCCTGAGACTGACATGAGGCCAGCAGCTACACATTTGATTTCCACTGATGCTGCTGCTGACCTGGGCAGCACAATAACAGCACACACTTAGAGCTATTTCAGGAGAGGTGACTCAGTTCTTAAAAAGCATATTAGCAAATTTAACTTCTGTGAAAAAATGTTTACATGGGTTTGTGTGTATTTCAGAGAGAGAAAGAACAAATCTGAATATCAAATATATTCTGGATATATAAACATAAAGACCCTCCCATCGACCCACCACCAATGGGAGGGGCAGTAGTAGGGGTTCGGTGCATTGTGGATCGGGCAGTGTCCGAAGGCGTGGGCCTTGGCGTTCTGCTCCTCGGTTGCTGAAACTGGCTTTTGGAACTTGGAACGTTACCTCACTGGCGGGGAAGGAGCCTGAGTTGGTGCGCGAGGTTGAGAGATACCGGCTAGATATAGTCGGGCTCACCTCAACACACAGCTTGGGCTCTGGGTCCAATCTCCTTGAGAGGGGCTGGACTTTATTCTTTTCTGGAGTTGCCCATGGTGAGAGGCGGCGGGCAGGTGTGGGCTTTCTCATAGCCCCTCGACTCGGTACCTGTATGTTGGGGTTTTCTCCGGTGGACGAGAGGGTAGCTTCCCTACGCCTTCGGGTTTGGGAACGGGTCCTGACTGTTGTCTGTGCTTATGCACCGAACAGCAGTTCAGAGTACCCAGCCTTCTTAGAGTCCTTGGGAAGGGTGCTTGAAAGTGCTCCTCCTGGAGACTCTATTGTCCTACTGGGGGACTTCAACGCTCACGTGGGCAATGACAGTGAGACCTGGAGGGGTGTGATTGGGAGGAATGGCCTCTCTGATCTGAACCCGAGTGGTGTTCAGTTTTTGGACTTCTGCGCAAACCACAGTTTGTCCATCACGAACACCATGTTTGAACACAAGGATGTCCATAAGTGCACATGGCACCAGGACACCCTAGGCCGCAGTTCAATGATTGACTTTGTAGTCGTGTCATCGGACTTGCGGCCATGTGTTTTGGACACTCGGGTAAAGAGAGGAGCTGAGCTGTCAACTGATCACCACCTGGTGGTGAGTTGGATCAGGTGGTGGGGGAAGATGCCGGTCAGACCAGGCAAGCCCAAACGTATAGTGAGGGTTTGCTGGGAACGTCTAGCAGAAGAACCTGTCAGATTGATCTTCAACTCACACCTCCGTCAGAACTTTGACCAGATATCGGGGGAGGTGGGGGACATTGACTCAGAATGGGCCATGTTCCGTTCCTCCATTGCTGAAGCGGCTGACTGTAGCTGTGGCCGTAAGGTAGTTGGTGGCTGTCGGGGCGGTAATCCTCGAACCCGGTGGTGGACACCCCAGGTGAGAGATGCCGTCAAGCTGAAGAAGGAGTCCTACCGGGCATGGTTGGCCTGTGGGACACCAGAGGCAGCTGGCATGTATCGACAGGCCAATCGATCTGCGGCTTCAGTTGTTGCCAAGGCAAAAACCCGTGTATGGGAGGAGTTTGGTGAGGCCTTGGAAAGTGACTTTAAGTCGGCTCCAAAAAGATTCTGGCAAACCGTCAGGCGACTCAGAAGGGGAAAGCAGTGTGCCACTAGCACTGTATATAGTGGAGATGGTGTGCTGCTGACTTCGACTGAAGATGTCATTGGGCGGTGGAAGGAATACTTTGAGGACCTTCTCAATCCCACCGACACGTTCTCCAGTGAGTCTGGGGACATGGGAATAGGCTTGTCCATTACTGAGGCTGAAGTCGCTAAGGTAGTTAAGAAGCTCCTTGGTGGCAAGGCTCCAGGGGTGGATGAGATCCGCCCTGAGTTCCTCAAGGCTCTGGATGTTGTGGGGCTGTCTTGGCTGACACGCCTTTTCAACATTGCGTGGACATCGGGGGCGGTGCCACTGGATTGGCAGACTGGGGTGGTGGTGCCTCTATTTAAAAAAGGGGACCGGAGGGTGTGTTCCAACTACAGGGGAATCACACTCCTCAGCCTCCCTGGCAAGGTCTATGCAGGGGTACTGGAGAAGAGAGTCCGGCTTATAGTCGAAACTCGGATCCAGGAGGAACAGTGCGGGTTCCGCCCTGGTCGTGGAACACTGGACCAACTCTTCACCCTCTCCAGGATTCTGGAGGGTTCATGGGAGTTTGCCCAACCAGTCCACATGTGCTTTGTGGATCTGGAGAAGGCATTCGACTGTGTTCCCCGGGGTATTCTGTGGGAGGTGCTTCGGGAGTACGGGGTACATGGCTCTTTGCTACGAGCCATTCAGGCCCTGTACAAACAAAGCTGGAGTTTGGTTCGCATAGCCGGCAGTAAGTCAGACTCGTTCCCAGTGAGAGTTGGACTCCGTCAGGGCTGCCCTTTGTCACTGATTCTATTCATAATTTTTATGGATAGAATTTCTAGGCGCAGTCAAGGGATGGAGGGTGTCCGGTTTGGTGACCTCAGGGTCACATCGCTGCTGTTTGCAGATGATGTGGTCCTATTGGGGACATCAGGCCGCGAACTTCAGCTTTCGCTGGATCGGTTTGCAGCCGAGTGTGAAGCGGCTGGGATGAGAATCAGTACCTCTAAATCCGAGACCTTGGTTCTCAGGCGGAAAAGGGTGGAGAGCCCTCTCTGGGTCGGGGATAGGCTCTTGCCTCAAGTGGAGGAGTTCAAGTATCTCGGGGTGTTGTTCACGAGTGATGGTACAAGGGAGCGGGAGATTGACAGGCGGATTGGTGCTGGGTCAGCAGTGATGCGGGCTCTTTACCGGTCTGTTGTGGTAAAGAAAGAGCTGAGCCATAAGGCAAAGCTCTCGATTTACCGGTCGATCTACGTTCCCACCCTCACCTATGGTCATGAGCTTTGGGTAATGACCGAAAGAATAAGATCGCGAATACAAGCGGCCGAAATGAGTTTCCTCCGCAGGGTGTCTGGACTCTCCCTTAGAGATAGGGTGAGAAGTTCAGTCATCCGGGAGGGACTCGGAGTAGAGCCGCTGCTTCTTCACGTCGAGAGGAGCCAGCTGAGGTGGTTCGGGCATCTGGTTAGGATGCCTCCTGGACGCCTCCCTTGGGAGGTGTCACAGGCGAGTCCACCTGGGAGGAGACCCCTGGGAAGACCCAGGACACGCTGGCGCGACTATATCGCCCAGCTGGCCTGGGAGCGCCTCGGAATCCCCCTTGGAGAGCTGGTGGAAGTGGCTGGGGAAAGGGAGGTCTGGGCTTCATTGCTTAGGATGCTGCCCCCGCGACCCGAACCCCAGAGAAGCGGAAGATAATGGATGGATGGATGGATGGATGGATAAACATAAAGAAGTGGCTGAGGCAGCTGCATACTGTGTTCCTGTTAGACACACATAAACTGGGGATGTACTGGTGTTTCTAACTTGCTCACCATGAAGAGCAGCTGCCTCTCTGTGGTATTCCAGGGACTGCTGGTACTGTGCCAGAATGTTGTGGACCGCACCCAGGTTCTGTAGCACCACAGCCAACCTGCGTGGTGTAGAGTGGACCAGAGGCAGAGCCAGCTCATAGCACTCAGTGGCCTCAGGAAAAAGCTTCAGCTGGGAGAAACTCAGACCCACAGCATTATACAGCTTACCTGGAAAATCCAGAGAACAAATTCTACATGTTAAACAGATCATTTTACAATAAAATCAAAACCAAGTGACTTTAAAAACACTACAGTAGGAAGACTTCCAAGCATTATGTGGGACACCTGCATGAAGTATGTGCTGTTTTACAATGTTGGTATAATTTAATTACTAAGACAAAGTCACTCAGAGTAGTTTGATGTTAAATGTATTAATATGTAGGAACTTGCTGAGTCAGAATTGTTTACAGTGGTGGTGATCGTAACCAGACATCCACCCCTAAAAGCTCCCTCACAGAACCTTATTACATGAAATGGTTATGAATATGCTGCCTGATGTCTGAAACATTATTTTATGATAGTTCTGTGATGAATGTTTTTGCCTAAAGTGTCTTGTTAATCCAATTATTTTAATACAGGCATGGCCACTATTTTATCATTATCCACTTTACATATTTAAACTCAGAACACATGCATAGATTTACTGGTTG
Organism: Pygocentrus nattereri; assembly: GCF_015220715.1. Lineage (NCBI taxonomy): Eukaryota > Metazoa > Chordata > Actinopteri > Characiformes > Serrasalmidae > Pygocentrus > Pygocentrus nattereri. The sequence goes on from NC_051213.1 coordinate 15,835,545, forward strand.
TTTTGTATAGTTAATAAAGTCAGTAAGTTTATTTGTAATGCACCATTTTATATCAAGCCACTGAATGTTTTTCTTTACATGTCAATGGTTATGTAGAAAATTTCAAAAACACAGTGGAATTCCTCTTTAACACATGTTCAATTAATTTTTAACATCAAAACTTTGCAAATATTTGACCCCTTGTCAATGAGAGCAGAAGCCCATAGTCTAGCTCTCTACCCTAAGTTTGTTAGCCTCTAAATGGTTCATGTAGTAGGAGTGACAGTACAATGGGTGTAACTGGGGTGTTCTATTCTCTGCTTAAAAATAATATCACATTGGAGTAGTTTTGTCTGTAACTTCATGTATTCTGTACATCCTGATCCCTTAATAAAAAGTGATTTCCAGCATATTGCATGTATGGTACATACTGTGTGATCATCAGATTATACATAATCACAGAGCATTATTTCCCTTTATTGTACATAACTGGTGCATCAAATGTGCTGCATTGAGGTTATAGATAAATATAGATGATAAATTATATATAATGTGCATCTCTACATTTCAGATTAGTCTTACCTAATGTATTGTCAATGATACATACAGAGACTTACAGATAGATACATACAGTTTTATCACCTTTAACTTCTAGAGTAGTTGGGCTGTGTGCATGTCCACATTAGCACATACTTTCTGTGTGCTACCTTTTTTTCTATAACTATATAATAGGAAAAAGAAAAAGAAACACAATGCTGCCTTTTTGTTGGATCCACTACAATTTTACCTGAGTGACTGGGAGCACACATTCAGAACGGAATTCACACTGCTAAGTCCTTCACTGTTTTTGATTTGTTTAATCAGAGTCACAATAAAGAGAGACTACCATGAAGAATATTCCTATTAATTTTTTTTGCTGCACAAAATGGCAGTCTGTGACAAACTAAACAGGTAAAAATCAAAGGGTTTTTTTAGCTTTGTTAGATCTTGTTTTTACTGGTCAAAAAACTATGAAAACAGGTATGAGAAATAATTGTATTAAAAGAAGAGCAGGGTTTATTTTTGTCTCTGCATTAAAGTGCCAAATCATCAAACTGTTTTATACTTCACCAAGTGTTTCTTGCTCTGTGATGTTGGCACTCAGTTCCAAGCACTCTGTCAGCACAGCGATGACATCATCTGATGTGAAGTGGTCACACTGCAGCATATGGTTCCCAGCATCTTTCAGGGCGATGGCAGCAGAGGCTGATTTTCCTGCCACTTTATAGCTTTCTGCTGCACGCAAGTAACTCTCTGCTGCCTCAGCCCACTCCTGCAACATGCAGAGATATTTGTCATTTGGTGTCATTTAAGTCTGGAATTACCAATACAAAAACAATTAGAATTTCACTGACAAGATAAGATAATTCTTTATTAGTCCCACAACAGGGAAATTCACAGCGCTACAGCAGCAAAGGGCACTCAAATAAAGAAGTAACAAGAAGAGAATTAACAAAGTAATTAACCTTATTAACTACTTAACAAGGTTATAATTTGTTACTGGTGACTAGACAAACAATATTTCTAATATTAAAGATAAAAAATAAAAGCTAAATTGTAAATTGTAAAATAATTTTATAATTAAAATATAAATATATAGCAGTGCCGCAATGGGTACTGCTTTCGCCTCACAGCAAGAATGGCCTGGCCAGGCGAACAGGGTCCTTTCTGTGTGGAGTATGCATGTTGTCCGTGTGTCTGCATGGGTTTACTCCGGTTTCCTCTCACAGTCCAAAGACATGTAGTCAGGACTATTGGATATGCTAAATTGCACCAGGTGTGATACGTGGTACGTGATAGGTGTATACGTCTCTTTGCCCTGCGATAGACTGGCGACCTGTCCAGGGTTTTTCCTGCCTTCTGCCCAATGGATGGAATATCGATAATATTGCACACAGGAAGTAGTGATGAATTCACAGTTTACATGCAATAGGTGTGTGGCTCCGGTCTCCCATATAGTATAGGGTATAGGGGACTTCCCAGGAGAGAGCAAGCCCACTTAATGAGTCTGTTAAGTCTCTTCCTATCCACAGTTAAGATGCTGCTGCCCCAGCAGACCACTCCATAAAAGATGGCTGATGCCACCATGGTGTCAAAAAATAAACATGCTTTAGCATTTCGTATGACTATGGCATCTGTGGCCAGTGACTAATATAGCATAAAAAAGACACAATACAAAACTATTAACACAACGTGTCTCCCAAAATCAGAGTTTGTTGTCTGAGGTTTTCTTCTTTAGTTTTGCGCTATAGCTATGAGGCTAAAGTTGCCATCGCACACATCTCAAATTGAGGTTAATGTTGAGCAGATTTGTTTAAGTTATTTCTGACACTGTATGAGTGTCACCAATTAAAATTAGCAACAGTACGCAAACAGTGGCAGCAGACTAAATTTGAAGCCAGAATTTAATATAGACTTTGTTCCATTTTTATAGATAATAGCATGGTATGCAGTCTCAGAAACCACATAAGCAACGCTGTTTGAGATTACTGAACAGCTCGACATGGTTTGTAGTGTGCATAATGTTAACCTATGAGTTTCGAAGTCTTGTTAGATCATCAGTCTTTAGTAAAAGGAGCAAAAAAAGAGATGACTACACATCTGTTAACTGATTGACTAGACTAAGGGAAAGGAAATTTTGTGTAAATTATGTTTTTGGACAAACCGATAATTTAGAGATGCACAATAATAACTGTCATGCTGGTAACGGCTGTTACAGGTTAGTTTGCTTCACTGGATCCAATCCAAAATTCTCAATTTTTCCCCATGCTTTCTCATTTTCTCCCATTTTCAGTCATGTCCAATTATACCTGTTAGTTAGTTCTCCCCCAGCTACAAGAAACTACCAAAACTGAGAGAGTAAAACCTAGCATAAGCTTTGTCTAAGTAACCTGAAGAATCACTGCATCTGTTTCAAACTGCTGCTAAATAAGGAGAGTTACCGCCAATTCTGTTACCTTAGCTAACAGATGCCAGAGTTGACCAGCATCATGCTGAGTGATGGGAAGAGGGAGCTCCATCTACCTCCCTAGAGATAGCAAGTCCACTTATGATCTCTTGGACTCCAAAAATAGAAAAATACTGGATACTGGCATTTACCCTCAATTCCCATATGAGTGCACCCCACTTATTTCTTAATTCAGTGGTTTTGCTTAGTGATATGTAGCGCTGGTGGGAGCAGTATTGGTGAATATAGTTTTTTCCCATACACTGGTGCATGATGACTAAAACTCCTAAGCTGTAAAGGCAGGCAAAAATTATTCCACTTAGACCAAACATTTTAAATTATGCAATATAATGAATCATTCATTAATCAATCATTCATTAATATGAGCAGATGACCAGGAACATGAAATAACTAGTTTAAAAAGACTCATTTTGACTTCAGATTGAGTGTAAGGTTTGTTTGTGTTATAATGACAGTCTAAATCCTCTTTCTTTTCTGTAACAGTGACACTCACCTTCCTGCGCAGGTGACAGTGGGCCAATCTGATACAGGTGTCCCCCTCACTGCTCCCATCTCCCTGTGAGCGGTACAGTTGTGCAGCCTGCAGGTAGTGCCTGGCTGCCTGGACATAGTCCTTCAGAGCTTCATGGGCTGCTGCGAGATTAAACTGCAAGTCTGCAACCCGCTCTCCTCTCTCACCCGGTTCTGCTCGTGAGAGAAAGTCTAGCCCTTTCTGGGGCTTACCTGCCTCTACATACGCTGCTCCAAGGTTAAAGGCACATGCCCGCTGCACTTTTGTCTCCTTAAGCTGAAGAAAGAGGAATAAGGACATAATTTACGGCAGTGCCACAGTATAACTGTGTTTTCATGAAACTTGCAAACGTTAAGAGGTTAATTTAATCATCAGCTGCTCAGTGTTTGTCAAATTACCCCGTTATGAAACTTTACCTCCACAGCAGCTTTGAAAGCTTTCTTGAAGTATTCAAGGGCATCAGAGTAGTATCCTTGCTGTAGAGCATGGTGTCCAGATGCTGTAAGACTCTCTATGTTCACCTGGACCTGTGCATGCTCAACATCTTCCTTCCCTTTCCTAATGGTCTTCTTTTTCGTCTTTTGAGAATCTCGGGATGGCGAACCATCAGAGGCCATGACAGGAACAATTGATTACAGTTGTATAGATGCATAATGCTAAAAAGAGAAATTAGGACAGAATGATACATTTGCCCAAAATTTGTCATATTGTTTATAGTGGTTATAACTTAATAGCAGTATCTGATCCTGGTGTACATAGACAGATTGTATTAATACAAACTATAAACGTCACGGACACTGTGGTAGTAAATAGCTGCTAGGATTCACACTTCACTAATGAATGTTTTATCACTAGTCTTAGGTATCAGTCCCCACACAGCCGCCAAAGCATTCATAAGGGGTTCTGCATTACAGGAATTATCCAGTAAACTACATTTATTTTTTAATCATGAGCGGCTTTTTAATATGATTTTGAAGCCTTAAGTCTAATTCACTCAGATAGGTTACTGTGGCTAACGACAGCTAACTAGCTAGCTCGTACACTAACGTTAGCTAGCTAAGTGAAGTAACACTAACGTTATACTTTTCAACTTACTGTTTTCGTAAGTTCTGGCATTTTCACAGAAATCCTCAGTTTATGATGCAGCTACTTCTTATGCCGAAAAAGGTGAGGTGAGTTTTATAGAACACACACATTCGTCGCCAGGCTGACTAACTGATGAACCTCCTCATGACAGGTGCTGACATCTGCTCTGCTGACCGTAGGATTGTTTACCTCCGTTTCCATAGAGACACAATTGCCGACAAAAAAAGAAAAAGGGGCAAACCGAATGCAACAATAAGGGAAAATATATATTATGCCATTAATATAGATTTTTTGCTAATCCAGATTAATATACCGTTGTTTTTTTAAGTCCCTTAACGAAGAAGCAGCGCTATAAATAGTTAACTACACTAACCACAATGCACGGCGTGTCTGAGGCGTGGCCGGCTGATAGCCAATTGGATCACGGCGGGACATTCAAACCTGTTGAAACGTAAACAGCCATTTCCACATTCAGGCACTGCGCTGTTTTTCATTTCAGGTGGTCTCTTTCCTCGTCGCAGTTTGGCGCCGAACTACTAAGTCTTTTTTAAAGACCATAGTTTATAATTTGCGCTAACGTAACTAACGTTAGATAACGCGAACTAGTTTAAACCTTCCTTTTAATAGGGTCTGTGGTGTAGCTGTTGGTTTTACGGGCACTGCTAGCCAGCTAGCTAACTTTAGCATTCGTAACCTCGAAAAAGTGTCTGTGTTCTAGATAGTTAACTTAACCCAGCTAACCTTTCGAAAATACGGCTTGCTCGGTCCACACCAGAAATGGGAGAATCCGGGGTTCAACACCGGTCCGGCTGTAAGTTGCTGATTTAGTAGCTATTTAGCTCAGAAAAGTGTATTGTAGTGTAATTGTTCACGATAACGATAAATATTGCCATATTGCCCAGCTCTAAACATCACTGACTTCTGTTGTGATTAAATTACTGCATAGTGATTTGGGCTGACTATTTAGTGACTTTTGGGCTGTATAGTGATTTTAGTCTTGTGTTGACACTTAGTTGTGTAGCTATATGTACTTACACTCCATGTGCTTGTACTACCCGCCCTGCTGGGCTTTCTTTTAAAGATGAACGCTTGACTGCAGAAGAAATGGATGAGCAACGCATTCAAAATGTGGCGTACCAGTATTTGTGCCGCTTGGAGGAAGCAAAGAGGCAAGACGGCGCTTGACTACAGCTGTATTCTTCTTCCTAAGAATAAAGACAACACAACATTGCTTGCTTTACATCCTTATTCCCACTTCAGCTTTTTCTGAATGTAACTGACTTATTTTTCAGGTGGATGGAGGCCTGTTTGGATGAGGAACTCCCAGCACCAACTGAGCTTGAGGAGGCACTGAGGAATGGAGTTCTGTTAGCAAAGCTTGGGCACTGCTTTGCTCCAAATATAGTTCCTATCAAAAAGATCTATGATATTGACCAGGAACGTTACAAGGTCTGTCTCAGAAAGACGAGTCCACCAAAGTAACATACATTTACATTACTGTTGAAGTGTTGTTTTTAAGTCCTAATGGTACCAAATGGCTCAAAGGCTTGAAGAATAAAGAATCACAATTGCATACCTTCTTGTCCACAAACTCAAACAAATGCAGTTTTATCAGCATTATATCTTTGTGTCTACAGGCAGTGGGCCTGCAGTTCCGTCACACTGATAACATCAACCACTGGAGAAATGCAATGGCGGAGGTCGGACTACCCTCGGTAAAATGAGACTGCATGTTCTCACTGATTGAATATGCAAATCAAATCAAAAGCTTATACACACCCGATCACAGAAGGGTTTTCTTTGTTTTTACTATTTTAAATTAAGACATAAAATGTGGAATAAGACCTATGGAATTATACAGAGACAGAAAAGTGTTAAACTTTTTTTATTTTAGATTATTTTTGAAAGTTGCCCCCCCCCCCCATGATGCATTTTTACAAACTCATTCTCTCAGTCAGCTTCATGAGGAGCCATCTGGCAAGCTTTTTTGAACAGGACTGCTGAAGATAAACAAATGCTGATACCTTGTTGTTGCTGAAAACAACTTATTGGGGAACAAATGTCTTTTTTATGTAAATATTCCATTTGTTTGGGAAATAATTTAGTACATATGCATCAGTGTCGCTATTTATGTTTGTCATTTGCATTCAAACATAAGCCTTTGGTTAAAATGTCTAAGACAACAAAATGGATATTTATTTAACTGTACCTAGTACATTGAAAACTACTGTTTCACACAGGCATGTAAAAATTTGCGATACCAAAAAAAAAGTCACTGATCATATTTTGTGGCTGACAATCAATAATCAACAATATCAACATAATAATTTCACTTTATATGCATTTTAAAATGGGTTCACACAATGATCTATGTATTGTGTGTGCAATGACCATAAAATATGTTAAAGCTCTAAATATGGATTAGCTCATCCTTTAGCTATACCACTGATAATTGAATAATTCTGAATTTTTTTATTTAATATAATGTAAAACATTGTTTGTTAGATCCTTTTAGAGCCCTTCAAAGTTGTGTGCAAAAGTAACATTAGGAAGTGTTGCTTAATCTCTCCTAGTAATATATCGGTGGCTTTGTACCTGGATGAGAAATCAAACCCCAGTCTCTCTGTGTGAGGTGGTGGTGGTGGTGTAAAATATTTAAATATCATTTCCACCATGGGTGACTGTGTATGAAATGTGTATGAAAATAAACATGTCAGTGAGTGTCTAATATCCTCCTCATAATGTCTGCAAATAATAATCAATATATTGTCAACCCTTAATATAAATGTAATGTTTTTCTTTCCTAGATTTTCTATCCTGAAACCACGGACATCTATGACAAGAAGAATATGCCCCGAACTGTCTACTGTATTCATGCTCTCAGGTCTGTACCTGCTGTTCTGTCAAAGACTTGTATAAAAATTCTTTGATTCTAATTAATGCTAGTTATAAAAAATAATTTCAATGGAGATTTATTTAGAATTATACTGCAATATATTTTACCTATTTCTCTTGTCATTTTTTTTCTGTCTAGCCTTTACCTCTTTCGTTTGGGTCTGGCTCCTCAGATCCATGACTTGTATGGCAAAGTCAAGTTCACTGGTAAGATCTGTTATTTTCAGTGTTAGACTCATTAGACAGCTTGTTGTCATGAGCACAGTTGGCCTGAAGAGATGGCACCTTTCACCTTTTTTTTTCCCTCCCAGAGGAAGAGATCAACAACATGAAACTGGAACTGGATAAATATGGTATCCAGATGCCAGCCTTCAGCAAGATTGGAGGAATCCTAGCCAATGAGCTGTCAGTAGACGAGGCTGCTGGTAAGGTTCATCAAATCGAAGCTTAACATGATGGTGATTTTACAGGTGTCTGTGTGAATGTTTATTTGCATATAGATTAGGCAGTTTTTTTTCCACTAGGAAATGTTGGTGCTTCTTAGAGTGCCTGGGAAAAATTTGGTGTTTTGGACAAAAAAATTAAAATTCCAGTCATATGTTGGCTCCTGGAATAGCAGGACTGATCGCTTGATCTGACCAGCAAGTGTGAACATTACCAACTGCATATTCATGAACAGACTAAAATTGTGGAGTTGTAGAAATGTATTTCAATCGCAGTAAATGAGGAGCTAAAGTTAAAATAAACCAAATGGTCTTTGTTTTGTAAAGTAAGCTACTGAAGTTGAACTGAAATACTAAAGTACCTGAACTAGCATAACTTGGCCCTCATTAAATAGCAATGGTGTCTTCCCCATCCATCTGTGGAGTTCACAGTTTTTGCTCTCTTTGGCTTACTGTTCCTGTCTTATGTCCAGTGCATGCAGCAGTGATAGCCATTAATGAGGCAGTGGAGCGGGGCTGTGTGGAGGACACAGCACAGGCCCTGCGTAACCCCAACGCCATGCTGTCTAACCTGCAGGAACCTCTTATGGCCATCTATCAGGAGATGCTGCGCCAGGCTCGTGTTCACAAAGCCGCCCAGTCAGTTGATAAAGTGAGGGAGACTGAGCCTTCTGTTTAGTCAGCATCCAAACTGAAAGTGTCCTGGTCAGTGTGATACTAATTGGTTATCGATATGTGTTCAGGTGAATGGTTCTATGGAGAATGACATTTATGAGGAGTATCTGACACAGAGTGAAATTCAAGAAAACATCACTAAAGTTAATGGTGAGTTACTGAGTGTAATGACTTTTTCTGTGTGTGTACTGTTTCTGTTATATTGTAGTGAGATGTCTGTGCAATTCTTACTGTGTGTGTGTAGTGCGAGCAGCCGTGGAGCACGTGGATGAGGCTCTAGAGTGTGGCGATCCCTTGGCTCTGATCTTGGCCCTGCAGAGTCCTAGCCTGGCTCTTAGGGGGCTGCTCAGCGATCATGCTGACTGGTACCTGGTACAGCTCGCAGCAGATAGAGAACAGAAAGCCCTGGTGAGATACTGGCCTTTACATGCAGCGTGAACACTTGATTTTGGTTCTATGGAGTTGAAGAAAGATGTGAACTCCCTTTGTGTTAAATAAGAGAGTGCTGGCCACATCCTAACACTTATTTGACTTTGCTAAAAAATTGTTTTAAATATTTTAGGAAAAAAAAAGATGGGTCCGTTTGCAATGCAGATAAAAGCAGAAAGCAGTAATTTGTACTTTTTTTTTTTTTTTTTTTTTTTTTTACTTTTATTAAATTTATATCAGTACAAAAGCACAGTATTTTGTTTTGTTTTATGTTTACCTTATGAACTTTGTTGTTTTTTTGAATACGCTTGGTTTGAAATTGATTTCTGCGGCATTAGTTTGAACAGGAGTACGTTTACCACTGTGTTAAATGATGTTTCCTTTCTATAACACAACCAGTGATTCCATGTTTTGCTATTCTTCAGTTATGATGCTTCAAAATATGTTCAGCTTTAATGGTACTTTCACAGATTTCTATTTCTGTTGGCTGATAAAAAGAAAATGAGGGGCTACTTGTAACAGTCACTTCTCTGCAATTCAATGCAAAACTACTGTTTAATGGCTGAATTTAACATATTGGGGGAGGGGAACATTAAATGTGGCCTGTGGCATATAGAAATTATGTGTTCTTTGTAGAGGATGTTTTGACTTATTTTCACTTACAAGATCAACTAGGTTTTCAAACTTCTGATTAAGACTGTACATGAATGAAAATTAAATATAAACAGCTAAAAAAGGGTGTGTCACGGTGTGTGAATGGGAAATTAAATGCCCCCATTGTTTGCCATGGGCAGGATGTTGTAAACATTGTTACAGCTAACCATGTCAGGTGGAGGCTGTACTTTAGTCTGGCTAGCTCATTGTGAGTTGGTCATGTGCTTCAGACTAGAAGGCAACCAGCAGGATATTCTTCATTAACTTGTTTAACTAGATAAAATAAAAATGTTACATTTTACACTGTATAAGGTTGTGCTCCATGCTTCCCTAGTTGTCTAATGTAATTAGAGCTTAGAGGAAAGGAGACTGGAAGGACCATCGCTGGATATAATTGTAACTTATTAGTTTTTGTGGTTAATCAGCACCAGGTTGTTAAGACACTTAAAGAGTAGTGTTTACGGTTTGTGTCACTATTCGTATGTATGTTTTCTCACAGGACCTTGGCAGTGTGGACCCTCTGGAGAGAGATGAGCTGCAGGAAGGTGTCAGTGTGGCCAATGAGGATGCTCGGCGCTCCCAAACAAGTCAGTGCAAGCCCAAGTACAGCTTAAACAATGTTGTCTTTCAATGTGTGTAACTAGCAACAGTCAATGGTGTGTTTGTGTGCGTACAGTGCTGCAAGCAGTGTCCAAAATCAATGAGGCTTTGCGTGTTGGTGATGCACGTCAGACAGTGCGTGCCCTAATGAACCCAGATGCCCACCTCCCAGATGTCTATCCCTTCGCAGCTCAGCTTTACCAGAGAGAGCTCGCCCCTCTGCAGCAGCAGTGCCCTCAGGTGGCTAACATAGCTCATAGGCTTCTTCAGTTGTGCCTTGCACAGAATCTTTAAGGGCTATTAAGTTGCAATGCTTAAAAAAAACGAACTTTTTTTAACATGTTTACGTAATTAAATTAAGATGTAAACAAAGTTCTTCAGGTTGGTTTGATGTAAAATGAGACTACCTTGTATCGACTTATTACACAATATAGTTATGCCACATAACTATATTGGAGATATTGTTTGAGAGGTTTTTGGTGTTTTTTTTTTTTTTTTTTTTTTTTTTTTCTTTTGGGCTGACAGATACAAGCAGGAGGTTTTATGGCAAAATAGTACCCAAAGACTTATTTATTTATTTATTTTTTATTTACCACTATTTTACCATGTTCAGCTCTGAAGTTTGTTTGGATGGCAAATGAAATCAAATTGCATCAAAACCCCTTGGTTCCAATCACCAGGTGCAGTAAAGACATCTAAGCAGCAAAGTTTCTCTACAGTGCACCATTTTACATTAAACCAGTCTGAATGACCGTCTCTATGATTAGACTGTGCGTTAATTTTGGTGTATATGCATAAAAAATTGGTGGGTTTCGCCCTTAACTCTTATCTTATTTTGGCTTTCACACAGTGTAAAGAGGATGTTTTATCAGGTTTGAAATGTTAGTGTTTAGAGAGTTTAGTAAAGAAAAGGCACAGAGAGACTACAGTTTTTCTATATTTATTGCACTACCTGTTAGGTTTCTTTTGCTGAATTAATACAATTTTTTTCACATAAACAAATTTCATTTCCATGCTGAGTTTGCTGTGTTATGTTTAGGGAGAGCTGCAGCAGGAGGAGCTGTTTGTAGCAGTAGAGATGCTGTCTGCAGTGGCTCTGATTAACCAGGCACTGGAAGCTAAGGATGTAGGAGCATTTTGTGCCACACTAGTCAGTCCTGCTGCTGGCCTCTCTGACATTGATGACAGCTTAATGCAGAGGTCAGACATTGAATTTTTCTTTCCCCCTACATGGCCAAATGACCAGGTCCTAATTTTACTACTTCTCATATGTTCTAGGCTGAAGACAAATTTCTGAAGATATACACGTTATATATCTTAAGAGCGTTACGTTTGTAGATGTACACAGGTTATCTAATGAGTAATCTCTGCTCAGGTACTTTGAGGAGCTGTGTGAACTGAAGAGAAAGGCAGGCAGAGCTCTCTTGACATGGAATGAGTTGCAGAGTGGGCTCAACAATGTCAATATGGCAGCTCAGGAGGAGCATGACCGTGAGTGAATGCTACCCTTTTTTCCCCTCTCTGTCTTGGTATTGATGTGTTGTACTAAGCTGATGTACTTTCTCTTTCTTTAGAGATCTTGACTATTGGACTGATTAACCAGGCGCTCTGTCGCAATGATCCTCAGAAAACTTTGTCTGCATTGCTGCTGCCCTCTATTGGCCTGAAGGATGTACTACCACAAAACGGCAAACGCTACCATGATGTGCTGACCTGTATCAAGAAACATAAAGCAGAGGTATGGTATGCAGTAATTTGGAGATACAAACAGTGCATTGGTGAACAAACATCATTTTTAATGTATTAATAAAGTATATTAAATTCTTAATCACTTCCTGACAAAAATATTACAGATTGCATGTCTTATTTACCTGCAGTTGAGCCAGGACCCTACAGCAGAGCTGTGGTTAGCTGACATTCAGGAGGGTGTGAGACTGGCCAACCAGGACACTCAGAGGGCACTAAAGAGTGAGTATATCCATACACATACATGTTAACACTGAAGCATTACTATTTAGGCAGTTCATCCAGTTACATGAGAACATATCTTTTTGTATACCTTTAAATCTGACTTTAAGATGTTTATCTTAAACAGTGTCTCTTGGCCTGGCTGCTGTCAATCAGGCAGTGAAGGAAGGAAAACCATCTCAGACCCTGAGAGTACTAAGTCTCCCAGAGGTGGCGCTGCGGAGTGTGGTGGCAGAATGTGCAGAGGGTTACCAGACCGAACTGGCTTCCCTGCTCTGTGCAAAAGCCTTGGAGGGTCAGTGTTACTATGATGCACTACATGGACAAAAGTATTGGGACACTGACCCATTACACCCACTGGAGCTTTTATGACATAACATTCTAAATCCATAGGCAATAATATGGAATGTGTCCCACTTTGTAGCTATAACAGCTTCCACTTTTCAAGAATCATTGAACAATATTTTGGAGTTTGTCTTTGGGGAATTTTTGCCCATTCATCCACAAGAGGGGCTGGCTTGCAATCTCTTTAATTCATCCCAAAGGTGTTTGAGGTTGGGGTCAGGCCACCAAACTCACCGAGCCATTCCTTTATGGACCTTGCTTTGTGCACTGGGTCACAGTCATGCTGGAACAGAAAAGGGCCTTTCCCAAAATCTTCCCACAAAGTTGGAAACATAGAACTGTCCAAAATGTCTTGGTTTGCTGAAGCATTAAAATTTCCCTTCATGGGCCTAGGCCAGCCCCTGAAAAACAACCCCAAAGCAATTTCCCTCTTCTACCAATTACTGTCCAATAATTGTGTATGCCTAGTTCCTAACAGACTACTGGAGCATAGATCTTGAGAGTGCACTGTGTGATTGTCCAAGTTGTATCTGCTTATGATCAGGTGATAACAAAAGTCCATGGCTGAGGATTAGGACTCAAGATGGCAGCTCTTACTACTTCCATCTGCAGAAGCTAGAGGGCTTCTGGGAGAGACCTCAGGGCTTTGTCCAGAACAGCATCTGCCTCAATCATGAAGACATCCAGGTATCTGCCCTGACCCTTACCATGGACAAATGTACCCATCAATAATTAAGGCACCTTTGTCAGGACGTATTGTTCTGCAATATTTATATATGCCCTTTTTTCTGATGAATCTCATTTTGTTTATAGGTGATTAAGATTGAGATATTCCCTGTCACTATCTGTTTATATGCACCCCCTACTAATCACTTCTGTGTCCCCCTGCAGTCAGTGTGCAGTAGTGTAACTCTGGCCCACAGTAGGGATGTGCAATGGCAAGCCAGTGAGCCGTTGGTGCTGCAGCTGCAGGCCCGTGTACGTGGCTTCCTCCTTAGACAGAAATTTGCTGAACGCCTGCGTTTCCTTAACGCCCAACTACCTGCTATCATAACTATTCAGGTGAGATCACTTTATACTGTTTGTACAATGCTACAACAGGTTTATTGATATGAAACCAGTGTGTTGAACGCTGCTCATTATGTTGCCCATATGATTTGTGGAGTAAGATTTTGTTGTTCAGTCAGGTGTTTTAGAAAAGGCACCGATCCTTATTTCCTTTTCAGTCTCACTGGCGGAGGTATTTGCAGCAGAGGGCCTATAGGGAGAGACTGCAGTACCTCTATCAGAACTGGAGAGCAGTGGTCAAAGTAGGAGCTTATTTCACTTTCTAGAGTATATAGAAGTTCTGTTTTGCATGAGGAATTGGTAACGTGGTTGGTAACTCTCTCTTAGATCCAGGCTACTGTTAAGATGTGGCTGGCTTGTAGGAAATATAAGGCTCGCCAGCGCTACTTCAGAAGACATGTAAGTCTTATTCAGTTTTATGGATCAGCCTTCAGCCTGTGTCCAGGTAGAAAATATAATGATCCTGGTGTGTGTTGTGTTTATCTACAAGGTTGGTGCCATTGTAAGGATACAAGCTTTCTTCAGAGCCAATAAAGCCCGTGAAGAGTATAACATGCTGGGTACGGTCTTTTAATTTTGGTTTATTTTTAATGGACAAATCTTGTTCATCATTATACAACAGCTTTCTGTTCTTTGTTTTGATCATTTATTTTTTTCAATTTTAACTTAAATTTTCTTTTTGTTGTGGATCTGTGCCTGTGTGTGGGTGTAGTGCACTCCAGCACTCCGCCTCTGTCTGTAGTGCGCAAGTTTGCCCACTTGTTGGAGCTAGGGGATAATGATATTCGCCAGGAGGGGGAGCTGTTGCGCCTGCGAGAGGAGGTGGTGCGCAATATTCGCTCGAATAGGCAGCTGGAGGCAGACCTGGACCTTATGGACCTGAAGATTGGCTTATTGGTCCGCAACCGTGTTACACTGCAGGTTGGAACCATACAGGGAGATGTTCACTTTTAGTGTGCGTGTGTGTGCGCGTGTGTGTGTGCGTGTGTGGTGGGTTTTTTTTTTTTTTTTTGTATTAACATTAAACATCTGCTTCAAATTAGATTTTTTTTTTTACCAGCATCTACCCTTTATGAACCATTCCACTAATAATGTGTGCAAATAGTATAACTTTGTTCTATGTTCAGATGGGGGTTACAAGAAGTCTGGTAAAATGATGCAAACAATCAATTCAGTACAATTCTATATTTAAGCCATATGAGCTCTCAACCTAAATATGTTAAAATACCAGCATCAAGTCTGATTAGTGAAAAGACTGTATGTGTCGCAGGCAAATTCATTTTGACAACAAAATAGAAGAGGTAACATCAGCACGATGAAACTGAAATGTGTTACATGAGATCTATACCACGTTTTTCATGTATATGTACATGAAAATATAACTTGTGAATTTATATGGGATTATTGGAGTTCTCACAAGCAGCTCTTGTGTTTGGATGAATAAGGTTCAGAAGGAACCTTGTTTTTCTTGTAATGTAGTTTTTGTTTTTAATAGTGGAAAACATGAAATCACAATACTATAACCATGAGCTCATAATGCTTGCCTCTAGCCCCAGTATGTCTGTCTTCTATAACTTTTTTGTATATGACACTTCTGTGATATGTTCTGTGTGGTCTGGTCCTTGGGGTGCAGGAGGTGGTTTCGCACCATAAGAAACTCACCAAGAAGAACAAAGAAGAGCTGTCTGATATGATGGCCCTGGAGAAGCACAAAGGCCTGAAGTCTCTTAGCAAAGACAAACGAGAGAAACTGGAGGCATACCAACACCTCTTCTACCTGCTTCAGGTACTCTTACTCATCTTGCTGTTGGATATAATTCTTTACTCAGATATCTGTATTGGTTCAAAAAAAGCATAACTTACTAAGTATTTGCAGGTGTTTACTGTAGGAGCACCTCCAGAATGTAGTTATTTTTGGACAAGATGTGTTTAGTCTTTTGCTTTTGTCTGTACTAAATGCACTGATGTTTTTGTGTGGTTTTTAGACCCAGCCTTCATATCTGGCCCAGCTCATCTTCCTGATGCCACAGAATAAGAGTACAAGTTTCATGGAAACTGTGATCTTCACTCTCTTTAACTACGGCTCTGACTGTAGAGAGGCTTACCTATTGCTGCAGCTCTTTACTGCGGCCCTGCGCCATGAGATCAAGTACAGCTTGCACTCACACATATCTACTTTTTCATTTAACATGAGCATGAAGTTGCTGCAATGCCTTAAATAAATTGAGTGACTGGTGGAGGTCTGCTAATCCACTTATGCTATAGTGAATGTATGTGTGTGTGAATTTAACAGATTGAAGGTGGACCAGCCTCAGGAGGTAGTGACAGGGAACCCTACAGTCATAAAGATGTTGGTAAGTTTCTACCGTCACGCTCGCGGCCAGAATGCACTAAGGGATATCCTGGGGCCGGCAGTGCGTGAAGTCCTGCAGGATCGCACACTTAGCATCCGCACAGACCCTGTGGACATCTATAAGAGCTGGATCAACCAGACTGAGAGCCAGACTGGCCACAAGAGGTCAGTACCAGGTGCAGGCACAGAAATGACCTTTTTTTTTCCTCTCTCCCCCCCCCCCCCCCCCCTTACTTTTTAAGTCATCAGTGATTGATTTTTGTGATGTATTTTTATGTTTTTATCTTAAGCTCACTCTCTGTGGCTATATGAACATAAACATACACTCTATTGCCAAAAGTATTTGCTCATCTGCCTTCACACGCATATGAACTTGAGTGACATCCCATGCTTAATACATAGGGTTTAGTATATCTGCTATAACAGCTTCAGCTCCTCTGGGAAGGCTTTCTACAATGTTTAGGACTGTGTTTATGGGACTTTTTGACCATTCTTCCAGAAGCGCTTTTGTGAGGTCAGACCCTGATGTTGGACAAGAAGGCCTGGCTCGCAGTCTCTGCTCTAATTCGTCGTTGAGGTCAGGCCAGTCAAGTTCTTCCACACTAAACTCGCTCATCCATGTCTTCATGGACCTTGCATAGTGCACTGGTCCACAGTCATGTTGGAACAGGAAGGGACTGTCCCCAAACTGTTCCCACAAAGTTGGGAGCATGAAATTGTCCAAAATCTCTTGGTCTGCTGAAGCATTAAGAGTTCCTTTCACTGGAACTAAGGGGCTGAGCCCAATTCCTGAAAAACAACCCCACACTATAATCCCCCCCCTCCACCAAACCTTACACTTGGCACAATGCAGTCAGACAAGTACCGTTCTCCTGGCAACTGCCAAACCCAGATTCGTCCATCGGATTGCCAGATGGAGAAGCGTGATTTGTCACTCCAGAGAACACATCTCCTCTGCTCTAGAGTCCAGTGGTCGTGCTTTACACCACTGCATTTGACGCTTTGCATTGCGCTTGGTGATATAAGGCTTGGATACAGCTGCTCAGCCATGGAAACTCATTCCATGAAGCTCTCTATGCTGTTCTTGAGCTAATCTGAAGGCAACATGAAGTTTGGAGGTCTGTAGCGATTGACTCTGCAGAAAGTTGGCGACCTCTGTGCACTATGCGCCTCAGCAGCTGCTAACCCCAATCTGTCATTTTACGTGGCCTGCCACTTCATGTCAGAGTTGCTGTCATTTCCAATCGCTTCCACTTTGTTATAATACCACTGACATTTGACTGACTGGAATATTTAGTAATGAGGAAATTTCATAAATGGAGTTGTTGACTGGAGTTGTTGAATTCACTGAGCTCCTGAGAGCGACCCATTCTTTCACAAATGTTTGTAGAAGCAGTCTGCAGGCCTTGGTGCTTGGTTTTATACACCTGTGGCCATGAAAGTGATTGGAACACCTGAATTCAATATTTTGGATGGGTGAGTGAATACTTTTGGCAATATAGTGTAGTTTGAATACTCAAGTATTCATTACTTGTGTTGGTATTCGTTTCTCTAACATTTGGAAGGCACAAAATTGTAGCCTAAACTATAGTATTTCATCAGCAAAGACCTTTAGACAGTACAGTTATTGTTAATGTATGGAAAATGTTAAATAAAGTGTAGCTGGTTTAGTTGAGTGAATCATAAATTCATTTCAGGCATTCATGTCGCCTCAGAGCGCAACAAATTGCACTGCTTTTGATATGGCTGTTGAAGCTAAAACGGCAAAGATGCCTAAGAAAACTCATGTGTTAGCACTTTAAATTGTCAGTTGATGAGAAACATGCCAAGTGCAAAATTTGTGATTAGAGATTGATATGCAACAGAGATGACAATTTTGATGGATTAGAGCCTCCCAAGCAGTACTATCCTTATTCCACAGGTGATGTTAGTTAATTTGTGTCATAGTATACAATGTTAATACATTGTTACTGCCTTATATATATATATATATATATATATGTATGTATGTATGTATGTATGTATGTATGTATGTATGTATGTATGTATGTATGTATGTATGTATGTATGTATGTATGTATGTATGTATGTATGTATGTGTGTGTATGTATATGTGTATGTGTATGTGTATGTGTGTATATATATATATTGTTCATAAGGGTGACTAAGAAGAGGCAGTTGGTTAGAAATACCAACAAGCATTTGAAACCTCTAAAATGTTGCCATGTTGATGTTGCCAGCATGTCTGTGTGAATTTTATTTCATAATTTTTATGTGTATAAATGTTGTGTATGCCCAGCTCCTTGCCATATGAGGTGAGTGCAGAGCAGGCTCTGAGCCACCCAGAGGTACAGCAGCGTTTAAACATCGCCATCACTAACCTGAAGAGTCTGACTGACCGTGTACTCAATGCCATCACCAGCAACATCCATAAACTGCCGTATGTGTATATATAAATCTAACTTATAAACGTGCGTGCGTGCGTGCGTGCGTGCGTGCGTGGAAAGCTTCAAAGTGATGCAGTTGATGTAACTATCCAAGACCGGATGATGGAAATAATTTGAATATGATTTGACTGATGGTAAAGCCAAAACCTTCTGATGAAGTTCATTGGCTTTAATGAAGTACATTACTTCTGTGTGTTTAGGTATGGGTTGCGCTACACTGCCAAGGTTCTGAGAGATGCCCTGCAAGAGAAGTTTCCTCAGGCTAGTGAGGATGAGATGTACAAGGTAAGCAGTCCGTAACCCTCCAGTAAGCTCACTGCTACTTGAAAACAGTCTGGTTTTGTATTGCAGGTTTGTCATTCAAGGTAATTATTTGGTGAGTTGTGAACATTGTGTGAATGTGCCTAATCGATGCTGGTGTGGACAGATTGTAGGTAACCTTGTGTACTACCGCTACATGAACCCAGCAGTGGTGGCTCCAGATGGTTTTGATGTGGTGGAGTTTGGGGTGGGTTCCACTCTTCTGCCAGATCAGCGGAGAACTCTTGGCTCCGTTGCTCGAATTCTGCAGCATAGTGCAGCACACAAGCACTTCCATGGAGATTCTGCACACTTGCGTGCCCTCAATGACTACATCACACACACACACACCAAGTTCAGGTGAAGAGCTTGACAGTGAAACCTTATATTCACATTGCTATTCTGACTTATATGATTAAATGGGATCCTGGTGTATGGAGCAGCTGAATGAGATTTTCCACCCTTCTCACAGGAAATTCCTGCATGCAGTGTGTGATGTTTCTGAGCCTGAGGAGCGCTTTAACATTGATGAGTACTCAGAGATGGTCATTCTCAACAAACCTGTTATCTACATTTCTATTGGCGAGCTCATCAACACACACAAGGTGTGACCCTTTCTTACTCATTCTTTATTCTCACATTTTATGCAGTTCTCTTTGTGTATTGTCACATACAGTTCTCAGTCTTTCTGTCTAATTTGTGTTAACATGTATAAACCTATTATAATTTAACATATTTTGTGTGTGTGTGTGTGTGTGTGTGTGTGTGTGTGTGTGTAGCTGCTGCTGGAGCACCAGGACGCACTGTGTCCTCAACAAAATGACCCTCTCCTCTTGCTGCTCAGGGACCTGGGCAAGGTGCCCTCTGTCCAAGCCCTTGTCGGTCAGTCTGTCCCCAAATATCCACCCTATCCTTATTCTCATGCCACTGTTCTCAGAATAGTTTAACCTTCTTTAACATCTCAAAATGTTCTTTCACTGCCAGTGCATATTACATTTATGATTCCTATTTATTGTATATAAAGAACAGATGAAACTGTTTCTCAAGTATATAGGCATTGAAATTGTGGATGTAATTTGCTATGTGACTGAAAGGGCACTGATTCAGTTCAAACCTGTGCAACACTGCATAATTAAGTCATGAAAGAGATTCAGAGTGGTTTGATTTTTAAATGGTGCTTTATAGTAACACTTGCCAACTCAAGTTTCTTTACAGTGGTAATAATGAACCAGGGGTCACATTTGTCTAAAGTGCAAATATTTTATTTGCTGTCCAAAAAGATCAGGGAATCCTGGGGATTTATATGTAATATTCATAATACGGTAAAATAATTGGAAATACAAATAAAGTTGGCTTATGTTACTATTTACTATAGGGGACAGTCATGGGCTGGAGGTTAGGAAACCAGCCTTGTGACTGGAAGGTCGCCAGTTCGATCCCCAGAGCCGACAGCACATGACTGAGGTGTCCTTGAGTAAGACACCTAACCCCCAACTGTTCCCTGGGCGCTGCGGATTAGGCTGCCCACCGCTCCGGGCAAGTGTGTTCACTGCCCCCTAGTGTGTGTGTGTGTGTGTGTGTGTGTGTGTGTGTGTGTGTGTGTGTGTGTGCTCACTAGAGTGTATGTGGTGTTTCACTTCACGGATGGGTTAAATGCGGAGGTGAAATTTCCCTGTTGTGGGACTAATAAGGGTCTCTTAATCTAATCTAATTTTGCCATACAACACCCTGCATGTACTAAACATGTACTACATGTACTAAACGTGTGTAAACAGATAAACAAAACCCAACATTTTAGCTCATAGCTTATTAAACACTTAAGACATTTGGATCCCAGCACCACCATTGTGAACAATGACTTAGTTTTTTTTTTTCTAGAATTGTGCATCTCTCATCGAACCATTCTTAATGCCTTTTTTGTTTTGTTGTTTTTATATCTTAAACACTTAAATTTTGCAAGCATTTTGAAAAAGCTGCAAAATTACCCTTTAATGTACTTTTGTTTATCACATTGGATTCATTCTGTTTTAATTTTTTATAAATTGGTAATTTATTGTTTGAATGGTGACACAGGTGAAGGGGTTATCAACTCTGCAGATCCAAACCTGGAGCAAACTTTGGCTCATTACAATAAGATGGAAGTGTCCCTGACATTAACCAGCAAGTTCGACATCTTTAAAAGTTCAGATGACAAACCTGACGCCCGAGGCATTCTGCTCAGGTAAGTCTGAGGGGACGTCTGTCTTGTTGAATAGACAAGCTGCAAATTGTGATGATGTTCTGTAGACCGCTCATAAGCTGACAGTGTATCAAGTATATGCTGTTTTTATCTTGTTTTCTAGCACCAAGCATCTGATAATCGATGTGATCAGATCTCAGCCTGGCGACACACTGAGTGAGGTTCTGCGATCTTCCGTCTCTCAGGATCAGGTATACAGAACCTGATGTGAACTTACTGCCCTCCCTCTGTTTGTCTCACTCTCTTTCTTTTCCTCCATACTTTCAGTGCACACAGGTGAGTAGAAGACAGAATTGCCTAGAAACGTTAATTGGGTGTGTGGGTGTGTGTGTGTGTGTGTGTGTGTGTGTGTTTTTAGGAGGTGCAACATGGCTGGATGATGCACCGCAGGGCACAGCGGGATGCCCGCACCCCAGAAAAAATGAAGAGGAACCAGTCTCTAATAGCCGACAGCAACCTGACACTGGAGGAGAAAAAGCGTAAGATCCAGCGCAGCCTGAGGAGGCTGGAGGCTCTGGGAGTGCTCACCCCACCAGACTCTGAGACTCAGATCCTGCAGCTCATCGCCAAGGTACACACACGCTCATGTTCCCTTTCAAAGGAAAGGTTTATATCCCTGTTGCATAAACATATTAGTGTGTCTAGCTGTAGACGGTATGCACTCTATTTTGTGCTACCAAATATCCTAACAAATATAGCAAAACATGGGTGAAAAATAAGATTTTTTTTTTTTTTTTTTTTTTTTTTGAAAAATTAAAGAGACAAAACATTTTTGTGGGTGTCTTTGGTTAGGGTTTCATTTAGGTTGTTATTAAATTATTGGAATCATTAAATGCATCCTGATGAAGCTTATTTTGTTCACTCATATAGCTGCATTCAAATGCACTGTTTTTAAAAAAAATTAAGACAAATAAGACAAATGTGATTAATCATGATTAACTACAAAAAATAACACGCTTAATAAAATTTTTTTTTTTTTTTCTTGACAGCCCTAGTTACACACTCTTGTTTCTCCTGTAGGACATTCGTCACCAACGTCTGTACAGGCAGAGACGCCAGGCTGAGCTGGTGAAGCTTAAGCAAACGCTGCACAGCCTGCACTGCAAGAGCTCCTTCCAGTCTGAGCAGGTTGACTACTACAGTCAATACATCTCCACCTGCCTGCGAAACCTTACTGCCAGGTAATGCAGAGACTGTCCTACCCATTATCAAGAAATCCGCAAGCAGAGAAACATGTAACAGATGGTGAGTTTGTAAGGAGAAGAGATCTGTGCTGATATCAGTGTATCCTCTGGCCCTCAGTCAGGTGAATGGGAAGAAGGCAGCAGACAGTAAAGGGAAGAAGAGCAAACAGCCTACACTCACCTACACCGCTGCCCGGCTCCATGAGAAGGGAGTCCTGCTGGAGATAGAGGACCTGCCCATTACCCAGTAAATCTTTGTCTGGATAAATAAAATCAGAGGGAAAAGCAGATCTTGGATTAGCTTTCAGGAAAAGCCAAAATCTTTGCTTTGACAGATTTGATCAGTATGATCCCTGATCCTAGATGAGGACACTCTCAGAGCAAGAGTGCTGCCCTCAAAATCTTTGAATATTTGTTTAGTGTATATTTCAAACCAGTGTCTGTCTCTGTCTCTCACTCTGTCCATTCCTCTGTCCGGTGTGCAGGTTTAAGAATGTGATCTTTGACATTATACCCAGTGAGGAGGGAGGCACCTTCCTGGTTAAGGCTCGATTTTTGGGAGTGGACATGGAACGATTCCCCTTGAAATATCAGGTAATTACCAGAGTTCTGCACAAAATACTGTTCATCCAAACATTTGTGATATTCTGACTGTTAACCATGAGGTAAGAACTTGCTATTAGCTTATAATGTTACAAAAACATTTTAGCAGTTAACTTCGTGGGTGGTATTTTCCACTGTATTAGGAAGTGCTGTTATTTTAAGACCTTTGACAGATTGGTGTGTGTGTGTGTGCGTGCAGGACTTGTTGCAGCTCCAGTATGAAGGTGTTGCTGTGATGAAGATGTTTGATAAGGCCAAAGTGAATGTCAATCTCCTCATCTTTCTACTCAATAAGAAATTCTTCAAAAAGTGATGTGGAACAGTCATAGTCAGGTCATCCAACACTATACACAAACACTTCAGTTAATACAATAAATTTACAATAACTACAATACAGTTTATAGCTTCACTTTATTACATATAATGGGAATTGCACTTTATTGGGTGCTTGTGAGGGGGGAAAAAGGGAAATGTTAGGTACAGGAAAAGCTTAACTGGCTTATTACACGATTCTAACTGAACATGCCAAAAATGGCTGGTATAATCAAAATAATACAGCTCTCATTTGTACACATATGTGGGTGAGCTGTCTTTTGTCTCTCTTTATGGTAATGCTGTTCTTGGGCCCTGATCCAACCATTTTATATTTAAGGACAAGACTTGCTTCAGCTTGGCAGGAGTATATTTTATAAAATCCTAGGTGTGGGTTATCATGCCTCTGTATATGGACCCCTTTGACACTACACTCTCTGTTATCTATCTTTATATAAATCAGGCAAATATTGTTGAGTATCTTTTAATAGTCATTGTACTGTACCAAAAGGACAATTTTCTATATTTGTATTTTTCCTGATCTGAGTGTCAAACATCTATTTTTATTGCACTGTTCCTGTTTGTAACTTGTTTGTAATGTGTTAATATTTTTGTTTAATTTTATCACTCCATTTCTTTATTTCTATATAAGCCTTGTTGCTTTTTGTACATTATTAATTGCTGGCACTTAAACTGAACACTCCACGTTGTCTATATTACACTCTAGTCGAGCAGTATTGGTGTTTTTTTTTTTTTTGTTTTGTTTTTTTCCCCTCAACTTGGCAAACCTGTACTCCAAAGCTACATACACAATTCAGTGGTACACTTTCTATGGTGGTCTCTGCTTTTTCCAACCAGCCCTGAGCCATGGTTCTGTTCCAAATGGCTTACATGTTGATGTATGATGGGCAGCTTGACTGTGTGTGCAGTCAGCTCAGACACCCACGCTTTAAAGCCACTGCAGTGAACTCAACTGCTAATCAACAGGTTCGGAGTTCCACAGCACTAATTGCATAGTGCTCAGCAGGTATGCAGCTCCATTTCAGCTTGGTGTAAAGTTGTTTGGCAGTGCTGTTGAACACTGGTGTTAAACATTTTAGTAGACAATGTCATGCAGTGTTTTTGTCAGATTTTCTTTGCTGTAAATATTTTCTGTCCACTCTTTCCTACAATGTGTTTTTCATTGTTACTTATTTCATCACTCCATATTACTCAAATTATTTGCTATGCCTAACTATTTTAAAATAAAGGAAATTTTCTCTAAACCTTTTTATTAAATACTTATATTTATTACATATTAAATACTGTGATGGTGGGTGACCAGGGTCCTTGCTGTGGAGTTTTATCCCTGTGCCTGGGTTTGGCCAACTGGACACACTAAATTGCCTGTGTGTGTGTGGGGTATATGTCTGTGTCTACACTGCAAATGACTGGCGACCTGTCCAGGGTGTTTCTTGCGTTCTGCCCAGTGAGTGCTGGGATATGCTCCAGCACCCCCACGACCCAGAAGGATCATTTTATTAGTCCACTTATGAAATTTGTTTGGCTTTATGTACCACAATCATTCATTTTTACACAATATTTTTTTCAACCCATTTTATCTTTTTGAACAGTTTGTGTTAGTGCCTTTAAGGCTGGTATGTTGTCACTTTTGGAATCAAATTTCTAATGCAAGTTCACACATAGTCAATGAGCACTTTATTAGGTACACTGACCTTGTATCTACATTTTTTTGCCTGTTTTGTCAATTTCACTTAACATATAAATGCACTTTGTAGTTCTACAATTATGTACTATAGTCTGTTTCTCTGTATACTTTAATAGCCCTCTTCATCCTGTTCAATGATCAGGACCCCCACAGAGCAAGCATTACTTTGGAGGTGGATCATTATCAATACTGCAGTAACACTAATGTAGTGGTGGTGTGTTAGTGTGTTTTGCACTGGGATGGATTAAACACGGGAGTTCTGAAGTTTTGAAATACCATGTTTATTTACTATTTACTTATTCACTGTATTGGACACAGCTATACTGTTGGTCCACCTTGTAGATGTAAATTCATAGATAATAGCTCATGCACAGTTTGTGTTGATCAGCCTCTTATCCATCGATGGTCACAGGACGCTGTTGGCTGGGTATTTTTGATTGGGTATTTTTCTGATTCTCAGTTCAGCAATGACACTAAGCTGTTGGAAAAACTCCAACAGCACTGCTGTGTCTGATCCACTCACACCAATGCAACACACATTAACAACCATCACCACATCAGTGTTACTGCAGTGTTGAGTGATCCACCACCCAAATCCCTTCTCTGTGGGGGTCTTGATTATTGATCAATGGATTATTGATAAAATAGGATAAAGTATGCAGAGAAGCAGATGGACCACAAGCTGTAATTGTAGAACTACAAAGTGCATCTATATGGTAAGTATATACTACACATACAGATGTGTATATACAGAAGGGGCTTTAGGGGCATGGTTTCCAAAGCTGCGCCACACGCCCCTTTCCCACTCCAGTGAAGGGGCATTTATTGTTTATTGTGTTGGTAGGTTAAGATGTGTCTGTGTTGACTTTTATAGTGTTAGACTGTGGGTTTAGTGTCTGTCATGATATGAAATTACATGGTTGTTGGTGATCTTCCTTGCTATTCTTGCTCTTACTCAATAGTGCTGGGCATGTCTTGCTGCCTGTTGAAGTGCTTATTCAATAAAAGAGCATTTGCGTGTATTTGCAATCTTTTGGCATCTTCTATGCTGATGCTGCAGTGGTGTCAGAAGTGGGACAGCTCCTCCAAGTAACGCTTCAACAAACTCCAAGGTGGATGACGAAGAAGACAGCCCTTTGGGAGTGCCAAATGCCTGCTCCCTCCTGGATGGGTCCACCCAGCTGGGAGCAAGACAGATGGTGAAGAAAATGGTGTGGCAAGCCTCGGCAGTGGAGCCTGGGGAAGGAGAGACGACACACATCTGCCTACTATGCTTTGATGCCTGGGAGCTGTACTCCACGTAGCCGCAAGTGGTTGCCCAGCATCATGGCTGGACATCGGCAATCACTGCAATGCAGCCGTGGTTGTGCTTAGCACTTACAAGGGTAAGCAATCGGGGTACTTGTAGATCTCCTGTCTGGAACAATATGATGACCTAGCAGCATTAACCGTGACCCCCCCCCAGCAATGCTTTGGGCAAGCGCCAGCAACTTAGGTGGCCCCACAGCTGCTCCTGGAGAGGTGGAGGCTGAAAGGAGAGTGAATAAGTGTGCTGGCAGTGGGGCAGAGCGGAGTACAATGGTTCAGCAGGCATAGCTGGCATTCTAGAAAGCAGCATTCTAAACGTACTACTGTCAAAGGAGCTGAGACAGCACATGCAGCTTGGCACACCGGCCAGCCTCCAAGCAGCTGTCGCTGGGGCGGAGGGCAGAATTCATCCTCAGCATGGAAGTGCCTCAGTGAACAACAGTGCTAAGTGGCAAAGGAGCTCAAGGTGTAGACTCTGCTGAGCGCTGGCACAACTGGTGTGATGGTGATGCAGGAAGAGCGAGCACCAGACAGTGCCGCCAACATGAGTTGGTTGGAAAACGGAAGCAGCTAGGAAGATTGGCTGCTACTGACTTTGGGTCAAGTGCAGCATAGATGTGATACTGGTCACTGCCCTCATTGACTTGTTGGTGTCACTGCTACGTCCACGCATGCTCCCTCGCACTGTGAGCGGCACACCTTCTAACTGGGAAGCAAAAACCGTCCAACAAAAGTTCATTGCCGGTGGCCGAGCTAATGTCTGATGGAGAATGCAGCTCTTGGTTGTGGTAGGAAGCCTGAGCCAAGTGCATGAGTTCTGGCTCATGCTACTAGAGGACATGTTGCATTGTTGGGTTGGAAGGAATGCTGGACTTGGAGACAGGACAAGTGTAGCTAGTTACAGCAGCTGGCAGTGGAGTTGAGGCAGAGAGGCGGGGCAGCACACACAAGCAGCACCCTTGTCAGTGTCGATGGCAGATTAAGTGAAAGATAGCAAGAAGTGCTGTTGCAGATGTCATAGTCCCCAGTAGCACAGACTTGAAGTAATATGAGGAGTCCTGCCATGCCCAGGCGAAGGATGCAGAGCTTTCTTGTCTCTCTGCTCTGTCAACACCCATGAAGCTGCAGTTCTGCTGTCCGTCAGGGTCAGAAGCCGCAGCCCTTAAAGAGGACTAGGGGCACAAGTTGTGTTGACCAGGACAAAAGACATTCCAAAACCCCAGCTGCAGAGAGGCTGTGGTAGGGGCGATGTGCTCCAGTGCACCTCAGAGACTTTGTTTGGACTGTGTGGGCTGCCATACCAGCTGACCCTTGACGGGGACACTATGCCACACAGTCTGCTGTTGTTAATGTCATTTGTTAAGATTTAAACGTTTTTTCAAACACCACATTATATTTCTCTGTAATGCTATTCCCAATTCTTACTTAAACAAATTATTATTGCATACCTACTTGTAAATAGATAATGGCAGTTTTTTTTCTATAATTTGACTGTATGAATTGTTGAGTGAACAGTTAAGTTCTATAAGTTAATGCTCATACACTGCTTCCAACTCTTATTTCCATAAAGCAGAGATGTTTTGATTTTCCTTCATCTGGGACCCCTTTTTACAGCACTGTTCAAACTGTAATTCATGTAGGCTAACAGAGTTGTACCTCGTGACGCCCTGGTTCCCCATTCATTCTTTTGGGGGGCTTCTTGTGAAAGCCAGTAAAACTCAGTAGACCAACTCATAGTGAAGTACTAACCTGGTGAGGCTGACCTCTGCTGAGGCGTTGGTCAGGGTCCTAAACCCACGCTTCGTCCACTCTCCCTTAAACCACTCCATCCACGACAGCTCCATTCACATCTTTCCTCCGCCACCCTTCGCCTGTCTCCTCCCCCTCCGCTCCGAGACGACAACAAACAGGGACGTGAGCTCGTCACCGGCTCCAGCCAATCCGCTGCACGGTGGGCGGGGCCTGGCGCTCGGCGGGGGCCAATCGGAGTGTCCGCGCGGCTCGCCGGTGCCTGGGACTGCGAGTGGCCGGAGGTAACGGCAGCGTCTCAGCATCCCCACACACAACCCGAGCGAGAGGAACCTGCGGGCTGAAGGCGAAGAAGGTGAGACCGAGGATGTAGTCGCGGCCCGTGCAGAGTGGCAGAGTGGAGGCGACCCCTGCACAGAAAAATACAGAGTAAATAAAAGAAAAATAAGAATAAGGAGGGCTGTTTCCAGAGAGTGACGGACGGAAAGGCGTGATAACACTTACACTAACGCACGACAGCTCGTAACTGGATATTTCCATACAGTGAGATTTTTTTCTTTAGTTACTTAAAAGATCGCATAGAGAGGTGCTGACAATCCTGTTGAAGTAAATAGGCACCATCAGCCTGCTTATGCAAATATGGTATATGTGATGTTTTTTGTGCTTCTCTTTATGCTTGCAAGTTTTTTCACTAACAAATTTCTGGCACTCGGATGATTTTGATCCTCCTATGCTGCGCTGCGCTCAGATCGGGCTGTATTGTTTCTTCGTGTGTCTCTTGGGGATAAACCCAGATTGGTTGGAGAGAAAAAAGCCGTCTCCCTGCTGCGCAAGTACAGTAGCCCCGCTGTAAACGCGGCCGAGCGGCGGTGTGTGTGCGTAATTCAGTATTTCAGGCGAACCGGGAGTGATTATATCTGTAAATTTAACTTTGATTTGCTGCGATGTGCGTCGCCGTTAAGTTGTGGATGGCAGAGCTCACGGCTGAGTGCTGTGGGATGAAATAGAGAGATCACACCATCAGCCATTTACGTAAGTGGAGACGTGTTCACCCTCAACTTGTTTCGAGAGCATGCAAATGGCTACCTTGTAATGTCCTATTTATCACTGCGATGGTGATGGTGGGGTTGATCGTGGAAGACGGCAGACGGGCAGAAAGTGGCTTGGCACGGATTTTGACACGGTTTTACAGCGACTAGCGCCACTTTGACACTTTACTTTTAGTTCACTTTGCTGTTTTTGTTGTTGTTTTTAAAATTTCCTGCTGTTAAATGTGCGTTGGTCTAGATGTGAAGCTGAATTCTGGCCAAAGGTTTGAAGCCCAGGGGGAAGGAAGGATTCGGAGTTTTTTCCACAGTCAGCAGACCCATCTGAGTCTTACTGCTGCCAAGCACTTACTACACTTCATCTTCCTGGTGGTGGGTCAATCTCAGCCTGCATCCAACAGACTTCCCTCAGTTAACAGAGTAAACTGGACATGTGGCTTTTGCATCTGTTTTTCTAAGTCTGGTTGCTTCCATAGGAACAGCTTGTTCTGGGCTTGCACTGTAATCTTGTCCATGGAAAAAAGAACCCAGAAAATACCAGAGAGGAAGAAATATGTGAAATGATTATGTATTTTAAATGATAATTCAGTCTTTAACCACCTGTTTTAACACCAGGATTACGTTGAAAGTGAAGAGACCAGTCTCTGTTCAGGCTGGTAGTTTCTACAAGACTTAAGGAAGTCTGGACCGAGCACTCACAATAAAGTAGGTCTTAAAAAATTAACATAAAGAAATCACATCACATTTGTATGTTGATAGGGATAATTGGATGGTTGAGTCCTTCATAGATAGATAATTTGCAAAATAATTATTGTTTAGACCAAGTGAAGAGCCCAGTGTTTCCTTCGGCTGGTTGTCTCTACAGCCTTTAGGAATGAGCCATACTGGCCTTTTCAACTGTTCTGAAATTGTTGCACAATACAATATTGGAGGGAGTGTCCATAAACAAGCACTGAAAAGAAATCCTAATATTATAAAGTTGTAAGGATAATTGAATGGTTGAATGTCTAATAAACTCATTTCCGCTAATAATCTATACATGGACTGAAAGTTGACTTCAAAGTTGAGTTCACTGGGGTCTTGAGATGTAATGACAATAAAGCCCCTTGAACTTGTAAATGCTGCTTAGCCAAGACATGGTACACTGGCTTTACTATTTTTAAAAAAATTGAAATTAGTTGAATCCATCAATTTTTGTCAGGGGTTGGTATGACGCTTGGAACAAAGGCTATTATGTTTTAGTGAGATACGCCTGAGTGTGACTGTTGGATGGTCAGTCTAATGCTCGAGGTGAACTTGGTGACTATGAGAGGCACTTGCAGGATAATCTTGTTATGTGAATGCTGACCCTGTTATACAATACATAGCCCAGAAGAATAACCCCACACGCAGACTTGAAAACTATGCAGCAGAAGTCTTGTTATAAAAGTATGCTATGCAGAGCTTGTTGTGCACAAGAGTTGTCATTTTAAATTCTAAGTGAAACAGACCAGTAAAGAGAACAGTTTATAGGGAGAAACTATACAATACCTAAAGTGCTGAATGATCATCGATAGAATGCTTGTTGGATTTATAGCATCCAGCCTATATGTGTCTTTGATTGACATCAGCAAATGTGTAACCTAAGATGCCATTTTCCTTGGAACTATATGTGAAGTGCTTAGATGTTTTTGGTTGCCTTGAAGTCTTAGATTTTGTGTTGAGATTTTTTTTTTTTTTTTTTTTTTTTTTTGCTGTGCACTGATTTTAAATGAATTATAAATCAAAACCAACTATCTTTTCCAATATATCAGACTGTAGTTGTTTTTATTTTATTTTTCTGGAAGCGTAAGCTGCTGTCTGAGCTGTGTGATGCCCTGAGGGCTGAAGTTTAGCTCTGAGTTTTTTCTTAAAGTATTCATTCCAAATTTTCTTTTTTTTTTTTTTTTGCACTACACCTCATCCGTGCAGATGTGTATGAAAAGTGTGTTTTTTGCACTTGTGTATATATGTGTGTTTGGTTGTGTGCATGCGTATGTTGTGTGCAAGCCACTAATGGATATGTCAAGGGATAATTCCATGTCCTGAGGTTAGAAACCAGCTTGAACTGGACCATGCATTTTTGACTCTGCTTGGCACTATGGGTATGAAAAGACAAAGACTAGTGAATGGCGGGTCTTAAAGGAACAGGAACACAAGCAGCGTAGTGACAGCGGAGATTTTTCTTGCTCTCCCCTCACCCCCCCCCTTTTCTCCCTTTCTCCCTCTGCCTACTTTAACTGAGGTTTAAAGCCAGAGTCTCTCATGTCATTGGAATGTGCCACATTTGATCATTGCTCATGCAGGACACATACAGCTGTTCCACCTCTACCGTGCATGCGCGTGCACACGCACACACGCACGCAGACCTCAAGTGTAAACTTACAGTTGATCATATGACCCTCTTCACCCCCGCCCCTCCAGTGTCTGGGATCAGTCCTAATCCCTCTCGCTCTCTCACAAGCTTAATCGAAAACAGGAGGCCCATTTTGGAGCCCAGGCCCATAGTGGCCTGCCTAATGCGCTGCTACACACCAGAATGACAAGGCTTCCCAAGGCTGTTGCACACAAACAACACCAGACCTGTGCAGTTAGTTTGCCAAATAACTGTTTATTTAGCTAAAAAAAATGAGATGTTTTTTGTAGCCTTTGTTAGCCAGGTTGGTGCTGAAACCTGTGATCTGGGGCAACAGTGACTGTTGTAACACCCATATTCGGTGGGACAGGGCTGCCCAAAGTGAGGTCCACAGGCCAAAGTTGGTGATTCAAACTTGTGTCTAAAGACCTACATTTTTTTATATAACAAAATTAAAAGGTGTTCATTTGGATTTGTTGATGTGTTAATGTTTGCCTCATGCACATAGCTTACATGCATGCTCATTATGGGTATACCAGTGCAGATACTCAGGAGATCAAGGTTCAGTTTGATTTTTTGACAGTTTGTATGTTAAAGCTACACCATGTAAGTTTTGGGGATTTGGATTACACATTCCCACATCTCTGGTGGAAATGTGTAATAGCATGCAATGTGTGGAACAGCATTTTCTAACATGGGTTGTGCCTTGTATCTCCACTAGCGGATGAATCTGATGTTTGCAGAGTAAATCTGATGTTTAAAGAGTATTTGAATAGAATTCAGTCAAAACTATGTAAAGAATGTATCTTCATATAATGTAAGAGAATTATCTACTGATGTCATCATAACTTCATCAGTGTAATGTTGCATTTTTTGCATTTGAGACTTAAACATGGAGCTGGACCTTCTTTTTGAGACTCTGCTTTATTATGTAAAGATATGACATGATTAGAAAAACTCCCATAAAATCCAAACCCCAACACCTGTGACATTACAAGGTGACTTGCAGCAGTGCACTCATATCATATTTTGTGTTTTTTTTTCAAAGTAAAGCTAATTATTTCAGTTCTAACATAAAATATCTTACATAGTGCTGCTTTAAAAATGTTAAAAACGATTATATAGAGCTCTTTTTATAAACTACACAAACTGGTCTGAATTTTTTAGTGCCTACTGCAGCAACCTCTAACAAAATAGTCCTAGAATTCAAAATCTCTAGAATTAGAGAGCTCGTAATTGAGTTAGAAAAAGCCCAGTGATGTGAGCAAAGGTGTGTGTATAGTATAACATAAACCCCTCCACTCTCCCTGCCCACTCTGATAGGATGCACAGTTGTCTGTTTAATTGTTAACAATTTCCATGAAAGACATGGAGAGACCCTTTTTTGACCCTAAATTGAGAACCTTTTTGTTTTTTTTGGAATACATATTGAAATTGTTACACCTTCATCTTTGCCCCGACTCCCCCACCCACTCACATAGTGAGAGACCAAACTGTTTTTAATGTAGCTTTTTTGTTTGAGATTTGATTTGATTTTTTTGTTTTTATAGCTAATAGTTATTAAACCAATAATAATTCAGTGACCCTTAATATCTCAAAGTCAGTATTATTCACAATACAGATGGGACTACTAGTTATGAGCAAATGACAGAAAAAGGACAATGGTCATAACAGGCAGGTGGACAAGAGGAGATTTAGGGACCACTGGAGGGAAGAGTACCATTTCAGGGCATTTTGAGATAAAATGGTCTGCTTCATATCTAGGGTAACAGTCTCGGCATTTAAAGAATACAACATTCATTGCCACTGTGAAAGTGCATGTTCCAAATTTTTCCATATCTACTGGTAACATGTAAAAACTCAAGGCTAATAAGCTAGCTGTTTTGTGTTTTTGGCCCTTGGCTCAAGTTTGGGCAGACTTGCACTATAAGTTGCATGATAGATGAAATTCATATTGCAACTTTCTGTTGCAATACATTAAAGCCATATCTGTTCATCTTTGCTTTGTCTTAATTAAACATTGACCTGCGTTATTTTGGAATAAAATTTTGTCCACAGAAACTCATTGGGTTATCTTTTATAGGATGCTTACAGGACACCATAAAGCATTTAGTGGTTGATTAGAGGCCTCATTTACATACGGAAGCTTTCTGCCAGTATCGGAATGGAAATGTCAAAACATTATATTGTGCAGCCCTAATATGCACATTTGCCAATCCATCTGTTGAGGTGTCATGTTTGCGGGCGAGCGCCTTGGCCTTCACCCCGGCTTCCTAGGCCTCCACAGTACCCTGCGTCTCTGAGTCTTGGACAGAAAGCTCCGCTTTTGTTTTAGGGAATTCTCTTTATTCAGCTTAACCCTTTCGTAGCTCTAGTTTTCTTCATCTCACTGTCATCTTCTTCCCTGTCCCCCTCTCCCTCTCTCTTGCTCTCTCTGACCAAGGCCAGTCCCTCCATGTTTGCCTTGGGCTACCGCAGAAATTAAATTGATTAGTGGTACTGTCTAAAAATAGACATACCGGTTGCCATGGCAACCCCTGGGCCGGAGTTGTTGCCTTGTTTGATGAAGACCTGTGCTTAAGTGTTGTAGTACTGAGAAAGACATGCAAAGCTGCGTGACGAGCAGCTCTCTCTCGCTCATAATAGTAATCCAGCCTTAGCCTGCTTTACGTGGCCGTTCCCTTCTTCTCATCTCTTTTCTGTAATTTGGTCGACCCTCAGTGTCTTCCCCTTCTTTAGGCAGAAATCTGTTTAGTATCTTTTTCTGTGGTACGCCCCAGGTGAGATCCTCTCTGGGGAAGTCTGCTTGCTCAGATGTAGGCAACAGCAGAGATGTATGTGTGAGAGAACAGTGGCGAGATCCTCCACTCCAGCCTGTGGAAGACAGGCTTTGGACTCCTCTCTACACAAATTAGCAGCCTGCCTGTTCTCTTGGCTGTCAGTCTTCTGTCATCGTTAGCGTTTGAATGTGTGTGTGGGTTATTGCAGCAACATATCAAAAAGTACCAGATTGTGATTATATTAATTTATGTTGCAATTTTGATATACCTTGCAATACATTAGAATTGGCGATGCAAATTTTGGCCAATTCTTCTGCCCTATAACTTTACTGTTAACTGTCAACCCTATAATCAAGGACCTGACCCAATAAAATATCAACTATAATATTGATGCTTCTAGTTATAGCATTAGATTGGCTGAGCCTTGTTCAAAGCCATTGTAGAATATTCAGAGAGCGCACACAGCAGCGGAATTCTGTGTCAAAACACTGAGACACTAATTAGTGTTCCTTGTATGGACCATGGAACGTAGTATTGAAAGGTGGGGCCAGGCAAAAGGATGTGTATGAAGTAAACAGCCCATAACTGTATTAAACATAGTCTATGAAGGAACATTGGCTTGGTTTAAAACAAGTGTTCATGTCAATGACATGGATATTGTTGCTGTCTAAGGGGGGAAAGAGAGATCTCCAAAGTAGATTCTCCAAAAATTAGATTTTATTCCAGGTACTTTTGGAGAATTTCTTTTAGTTTTTTTATTATTTGCGTTCCAATGATGTCTGTTTTTATTTTCCTACAAAAAAATGCAGATGCATGTGTTTTTTGGACGGTTACAATATCCACTCATGGGCTACTGAAAGTGTACTTAAAAGTTATTTTTAACTGCTTATTACAAGTTACTGTAAGTTGTAATTGTAAAGTTCTAAAGTTTACACAATGTCATGCCTCGGATTTTCTCTCTGAGAAAAAAGTTGGCTTATCGCTTTTCGGATGAAAGGTACATTGTTGTAGTTGTGCTATTGTCTTTAAAAACAAAAAAAAACTTGTGTATGGCAGTGCCGCAGTTTTCAGATGTACACTTTATTTCTTAGTCTATCTGTCTAGTGGGACCAGTTGTTTGCTAAACCTGCTCGTACAGTTTCTACATTTTTGAAAAGCTGGAGCAGTAGTATTAAAAATACTATGAATATAATGAGTTATTCAGCATTTCAAGCACAGCACTAGACTAAATTAAATTAAACAGGCCTAATTATGCTGTCTTTGCAATGACAGGCAATTGGTCAATGTTCTTTAAGTACTGATCACGTCCACAATACTCTTAGAAAAGATTGTGACAGTTCATCACAATAATGCTAAATATCATATCGCCCACCCCTAATGCACGCTCTTGTCCAGGAAGACTTACAGAAGTACTTTGTTGTCTAAGTGGAAACGTCCTTAAGCCAGTGCAAATAGACTAGAGTCCAAAGATACTCTAGCTGGCAGAAACTAGAGTCAGTGCTGCTACCTAGATACAAATGTTTTAATGTTTATTGGCTCTTTTAAAAGCATTGATTCATCAACACACCCACATAAAGTCATCTGGACCTGGTCAGAATTCTCACAGCACACTGAAAAACGTTTGATGTTAGAGAGTTCATTTGCATATTGAGGCCTTCTGCAATATTAGTATTGAAATATTGCAATAATGATTAACAGATAATGCTTTGTGCAGCTCGAGTGTGGGTGAGGGTTTGTGAATGGTGATGAGAGCAGTTGGAGGCTCTGGTGCTCATGCCAGATCCAGTTTGGTTTGGAGACTGGCCTCTTTTATTTATTTATTTTTTGTTTTATAATTTGATCTCCATTCATGTTCATATTGTAAGATGTGATTAGATTACACTTCCTCCACTCTCCTAAGCCCACCCCCTTCACCCTCTGTGTGATTGGGTTTGATTCAGAATCGATGCTGATATGCTTGTGGTTCAGGCTTCTGTCATCAGTACAACGCCAGTGAAGTAAGCCATGTGACCTTCAAGTCTGTAAAATGAATGTACTGATCTTAGTGAAAAAATACAGCAGAAAAAGAAAATACAGTGAATTCGTTGCGCCTTTCTTGCACGTGTCTTTGCTCACCTTCCAGCATTTTGTGCTTCTGAAATGGCACCCATGCAGAGAGTGTGTAGCTCTTGACTATCAGCGTTAAAGGTTAATGAATGTATGAAGTGTTTTGAGGAGCATCAGTGGGTTCCAGTCTCGTGTGTGCGTTTGTGTGTGTGTGTGTGTGTGTGTGTGTGTGTGTGTGTGTGTGTGTTTTATTTTATTTTATTTATTTATTTTGTAGGCTCTGAATGAGCAGAATTGTTTGAATAGGAGTGGATCCCCAGGGGGGTGGTGAGTGGGGGGTCCAATCGAGCTGTTTAGGTTTTAGCTCTTTCACTCTCTTTAGCTGTGACTTGCTGTTCTCTCCTGTACTTGTGCAGTATGATGTGGAATTTTTTTCCTTTGGCCATGTCATGAGCTGCTTTGTTACATAACTCAGCTTAAAGGAGCACTATGGGACTAAGTTGACCTCTGCCAGAGCTCTGCCTTGCCCACTCACTCTGGTCATGTGTGTGTGCATGCGCACATATGTGTTTGTGTGTGTGGCTAAACAGAAATCATTTTTATATAGAAATCACAATTTTCGATTGGCAAGAATTTCATTATATCTTACATTATTCTACATTTCAATTAGAGGTAGGTGACTTAATAACACCAGAGCATTCAATTTACTGATTTTCTTGGTGAAAAAAAATGCCTTTGAACTTAAATTGCAATATCAGTAGAAGTTGCAATTGGATGTTCTCCCAGTTGTTCAG